>NC_042986.1:37717536-38015036 GCF_901001165.1 Salmo trutta | reverse complement strand
GTATTGAATGAAGAGATGTATTGAATGAAGAGATGTATAGAATGAAGAGATGTATAGAATGAAGAGATGTATTGAATGATGAGATGTATTGACTGAGGAGATGTATAGAATGATGAGATGTATTGAATGATGAGATGTATAGAATGAAGAGATGTATAGAATGAAGAGATGTATAGAATGAAGAGATGTATTGACTGAGGAGATGTATAGAATGATGAGATGTATAGAATGAAGAGATATATTGAATGAAGAGATGTATAGAATGATGAGATATATTGACTGAAGAGATGTATTGACTGAGGAGATGTATAGAATGAAGAGATGTATTGAATGAAGAGATGTATTGAATGAAGAGATGTATAGAATGAAGAGATGTATTGAATGATGAGATGTATTGACTGAGGAGATGTATAGAATGATGAGATGTATTGAATGAAGAGATGTATTGAATGAAGAGATGTATAGAATGATGAGATGTATAGAATGAAGAGATGTATTGACTGAGGAGATGTATAGAATGAAGAGATGTATAGAATGATGAGATGTATAGAATGAAGAGATATATTGAATGAAGAGATGTATAGAATGATGAGATGTATTGAATGAAGAGATGTATAGAATGAAGAGATATATAGAATGAAGAGATGTATTGAATGATGAGATGTATAGAATGAAGAGATGTATTGAATGAAGAGATATATAGAATGAAGAGATGTATTGAATGAAGAGATATATAGAATGAAGAGATGTATTGAATGATGAGATGTATAGAATGAAGAGATGTATTGAATGAAGAGATGTATTGAATGAAGAGATATATAGAATGAAGAGATGTATTGAATGAAGAGATATATAGAATGAAGAGATGTATTGAATGATGAGATGTATAGAATGAAGAGATGTATTGAATGATGAGATGTATAGAATGAAGAGATGTATTGAATGAAGAGATATATAGAATGAAGAGATGTATTGACTGAAGAGATGTATTGAATGAAGAGATGTATTTGAATGAAAAGATGTATTGCCTAAAAAAGGCATGTAGCCTCTACCATATAGGAACATTTTCCCTATTACCAACGTCTGTAGCTTCAACTCGTTAACTAGACACAAAATAGTGGAGGGCGTCAGGATGATTATGATGGACGAGCATGGAAAGAGGAGTGACAGTGCTGATGTTGACGACACCACCCACCTCGGACACCAGCCTTAATAGTCCTCATTAGTGACACCCACTCTCAAGGCCATTGTGCACAGCACTTGAATCTGTTAGGAGGAGGGTGGACGGGCAGAAAGGACAGATCTCAGAGAACCACTGTAGACAAAGGACTGAGTCCGTAAGGTCCTTGGCTCTGACTCCTGTCTGCCAAACCCTCTTCATGGTGTAACACATACAGTATCCCCCCACCCCCCCAAACCGGGACAGAGCTCTTGTCAATGCTCTATGGAGTTTCAGTAGACGGAGAGGAGACTTAATGTATAATAAAGGGAAATGCTGGGGATTTTAGGTCATTTAGTGAAGCAAAAGATAAAAGCCTTGTTGTGATGTTATCTCTATGGCTAAATGCGTCGAACAAGGATAGGGATGTATAGTACTGTACTTCCTCCTTAGTAGAAACTACTGTACATCAGTGACAGGCAGATCCTCATTTCTGCGGGTTCCATCATTTTATGATCTTTAGCTGTTTTATCTCTCACTTTTGGACGCCAGGGTTGTGGGTTCGATTCCCACAGGGGGCCAGTACGGAAAAAAATAAAAATAAATTATTGAAATGTATGCATTCACTACTGTAAGTCTCTCTGGATAAGAGCGTCTGCTAAATGACTAAAATGTACATGTAAATGGACGCCTAAACATTGGACATTCTTTACAAATATGTGAGAAATACAGTGCTTGGAAAGGTTAAGAAGACACAGTATTTCCTTACTGTTAAATATCATGCTCAAACTGAGACAGATTTCCAAGTTAGTTCCTTTCTTAGGCAACACAACTACATCCAGCTACAAAACGAATGTTTTCCACCCACACACACACATCCAGTCGAGGACCAATAAAACACTTGAGGGCCTAGCTATTGCAATGCACCTTAGTCAGATGATTGTGTATTCAATGACTTCCAGTTAACTGGAGGGACCCTCATCACTGTTTCCAGGTGACCCGGAGCCAAGGCGCTGGACAACACTAAGGAGGAAATCCTTCAGGGCCCTCTGTGGAAACACAGTGTGGTCACTTCCTTCAATTTGGCTGTTTCTTTTAACCCCCGGCATGTGACTGGACAGGTTTCTCACAGAGAACAGTGTTTTTCATGTGGTTCCAGAGAGCTGCCCTCGCATGAACCAGCCCCGCCCGCATCTCACAAATACATAATTAGTTGGGTGTTGTGATAAGAAGATTTATGTATCTCTTCCTGTATCTCATAATCTTGGGCCCTCAACGATGTTTAGTGGGTTTCAGGACAACACATGATTAGGGGCGGGAAGGTAGCCTAGTGGTTAGAGGATTGGACCAGTAACCGAAGGGTTGCTGGATCAAATCCCCGAGGGAAAAATCTGTTGTTCTGTCCCTGAGCAAGGCAGAAAGCCCACTGTGTGCTGTAGGTGCTGAGCCTCCCACCACCTCTGTGATTCAGAGCGGTTGGGTTAAAATGCAGAAGATGCATTCACTTGTACAGTAATTAATATGTAGCTTTATGGTTAAGAGCTTGTAAGTAAGTATTTCACTGTACAGTGTTCTGTTGTATTTGGAGCTTGTGACAAATACGATTTGATGTCCAAAACAATGTGAGAAAAGGTAATTAATTTTAATCATATTTTAGACTCATCCTGGTATCATGATTTCAATGAAATGACACCTGAGTTTGTAAAGAATGCAATCAAGGATAAAGGAAGATAACAATTGACATGAGGGGGAAACAAGTCTAGGTGGAGTAAACTTTTCCCCTGAGTGTTTTTCACAAGGCAATCCGTTTTCATTAGAAGTGAGAGGAGGAAAAGAAGGATGAATACTTTCCATTGTAGAGATATGATCAGGGGCAGGGCATGGACCAAAACAAGTCAAGCAAAGCCTCCTGGCTGGCACTGCACTCTCCCTTGGTAGGCTGTGGTAGGGTTCAGCGTTCCAGTCTGATCAGGTTTTCTATCAGCAGGCATCAGCAGGCAACATCAGTCATAGGCATCCGCTGTAATCTGGCATAATGTAATGTGGCATAATGTAATTTAGAAAATCATGATGTTTTGGTACGTATCTAATTGGACCTCTTTTGATGTGTGTGGCCTGTTGCTCCCTTGTCTACAGTGCCTTCAGAATGTATTCATACCCCTTGACATTTCATATCCCTCCACATTTTGTTGTTACAGCCTGAATTCAAAATGTTCTCAACCATCTACACACAATACTCAATAATGACAAAGTAAAAACGTGTTTTTAGAAATGTTTGTAAATTTATTGAAAATGAAAGAAATACACAAATATCTAATTTACATAAGTATTCACACCCCAGAGTCAATACATGTTGGAATCACCTTTGGCAGCGATTACAGCTGTGATTCATTCTGGTTAAATCTCTTTGCACACCTGGATTGTACAATACTTGCACATTATTATTATCTAAATTCTTCAAGTTCTGTCAAGTTGGTGGTTGATTTAAGTCAACACTGTAACTAGGCCACTCTTGAACATTCAATGCTGTCTTGGTAAGAAACTCCAGGACATGAAGTTCATTTCTTTGCCCCATAATTTTTTTTCTTCAGTTTTACTTTAGTGCATTATTACAAACAGGATGCATGTTTTGGAATATTTTTAATCTGTAATGGCTTACTACTTTTCACTCTGTCATTTAGGTTAGTATTGTGAAGTGAATACAGTGTTGTTGATCCATCCTCTCCTATCACAGCCATTAAACTCTGTAACTGTTTTTAATGTCACCATTGGCCTCATGGTAAAATCCCTGAGAGGTTTCCTTCGTGGTTGAATCTGTGTTTAAAATTCACTGCTCGACTGAGGGACCTTACAGATAATTGTATGTGTGGGGTACAGAGATGAGGTACCGCTTAAAATGACATACCCAAACTAACTGTCTGTAGCTCAGGACCTGAAGCAAGGATATGCTGATTCTTGATACCATTTGAAAGGAAACACTTTGAAGTTTGTGGAAATGTGAAATTAATGTAGGAGAATATAACACATTAGATCTGGTAAAAAAAAAAATACAAATGAAAAAACATGCTTTTTTTAAAGATTTTTTATCATTGAAATGCAAGAGAAAGGTCATACTTTCAGATAGGAGTCTAGGTGTAATTTAGATTTTGTCCACCAGTTGCAGCAGTGTGTGTGCAAAGTTTCATACAGATCCAGTGAAGAATTACATTACTGCACAATATTTTGCATCAAATCTGCCAGGAGTTTGCCCAAATGTGCCGAATTGGTCAATTGATACATTTTCAAGTACATAACTATAGGGAGCAAAACCTGAACCTATAGGGGAAGGTCTGGGTGGGCATATCTCCGCGGTGGAGGCTCTGGAGCGGGACCACTGGCTCACGCCACTTCACTGGCTCCCTTAGAGCGTGATCTCCTGCCGCCGACCACGGACTGGGGACCCTCGCAGCGGGCCCCGGACTGGAGGGCGACTCTGGCTGCGCCCGGCTGGCGGGCGACTACGGACAGGCAGGCGGCTCTGGCGGCTCCGGACAGGCGGACGGCTCCGGACAGGCGGGCGGCTCTGGCGGCTCCAGACTGGCGGGCGGCTCCGGACTGGCGGGCGGCTCTGGCGGCTCCGGACTGGCGGGCGGCTCTGGCGGCTCCGGACTGGCTCTGGGCGTAGGCACAGGATTCACCAGGCTGGGGAGACATGCAGGAGGCCTGGTTCTGGGCGCAGGCACAGGATTCCCCCAGCTGGGGAGACATGCAAGAGGCCTGGCTCTGGGCGTAGGCACAGGACTCACCAGGCTGGGGAGACATGCAGGAGGCCTGGCTCTGGGCGCAGGCACAGGACTTGCCAGGCTGGGGAGACATGCAGGAGGCCTGGTTCTGGGCGCAGGCACAGGATAGACCGGGTCCTGAAGACGCACTGGAGGTCTAGAGCGCACGGCCTGCACAACCCGTCCTGGCTCGATGCCCACTCTAGCATGGCACTTGCGGGGGGCTGGGATGTAGTGCACCGGGCTATGAGCGCGCACTGGAGACACCGTGCGCTCTACCGCATAACACCTGACCAGTACCACGCCGCTTCCGGTAAGCACGGGGAGTTGGCTCAGGTCTAACGCCTGACTCCGCCAATCTCCCCGTGTGCCCCCGCCAAAGAATTTTTGGGGCTGCCTCTTCACCTCCACCTGCTTCCCCGGCAGGTTGTTGCAATGGTCAAATAGCTGTTCCCAAGTCCAGTCTATTCTTCCCTCCAATTCCTCCAGCGACCAGGATGCCATCACCTCCCTAGCACGCTGCTTCCTCCACTCCTGGTGCTGCTCCCCTCCACGCTGCTTGGTCCGTTTTTGGTGGGTAGATGTGTAACGGCTGTCTGAAGTAGTAGACCAAGGTGCAGCGTGGAATTTGTTCATCTTTTATTTTAGATGAAAAAAGGCACTTCACAAAGAAACACAGACGACAGCCAAACAGTCCTGTCAGGTATCCTAACACACTAAACAGAAAACATCTACCCACAAAACCCAAAGGAAAAACATGCTGCCTAAGTATGACTCCCAATCAGCAACAACGATGTACAGCTGCTCCTGATTGGGAGCCATACCCGGCCGAAACAAAGCAATCCCCAACATAGAAATACAGACATAGAATGCCCACCCAAATCACACCCGGACCAAACCTAAATAGAGACATAAAAATGCTCTCTCAGGTCAGGGCGTGACAGGATGACAAATCAGAGCAAGATTAATGTAAGTACATTATTTACCTTCAGAGGTGAATGTATCAAACCAGTTGCCGTGATAAAAGTTTTTTGTTGTTGGGCACTCGCCTCAAACAATAGCATGGTATTTTCTCACTGTAATAGCTACTGTTAATTGGACACTGCAGTTAGATTAACAATAATTTAAGCTTTCTGCCCATATAAGACATGTCTATGTCCCGGAAAGTTGGCTGTTGTATACAACATCATTCTAGTCACATTAGCGCACGATAGCAACAACCATCCCAGTTTAGGGACACCCATCCCATAGAGATGAAACACCATTACTGCACAAAGAGTGAGTCCATGCAACTAACTATGTGACTTATTAAGCCCATTTTTACTCCTGAACTTATTTGGGCCAAATCACAGGGGTTGAATACATACTGACTCAAGGCATTTAAACTTTTCATTTTGTATTAATTTGTAAACATTTCTAAAAACATAATTCCACTTTAACATGATGGGGTATTGTGTGTAGGCCAGTAACAAAAACGCTTAATCTAATCCATTTTAAATTCAGGCTGTAACACAACAAAATGTAGAATAAGTCAAGGGGTGTGATTACTTCCTGAAAGCACTGTACCTGAGGGGTTGTTTTTATCTCTCTACTCAATCAGGCCTTAAACGTTATTTATACTGCTGGTTTCCTTGTGTTCTCAGGCTGTGTAGCCGGGTCTGAAGGCCAGGCCAGGACGCTGGTACTCACAACCCCGGTTGACTCACAACCCCAGTTTTCTCCTTCTCTTTGTTCTTCCCTGGTATTTATAGCATGTACTATAAATGCAGGTTAAAAGTAATGTCTTTCTTTTGATGTTGTTTTTATTGTATTACATAATCACAACACTTGGAATCTATAGTTCTTGGGATCTAGCATAAATCGTGCGCAGTTTTTGTAACACTCATGCTTCCTTAACACCAAGGAGTCTAATTTGTGTCAAACATGCCACAACAAGCAATTATTGTCCAGGAACTACTATTGGGCATAAATAAAAATAACAGTAAGTTACAGTAACCCAGAGCAGAGAGATGAAACAGGTCAGACAAGAAAAAAACATCAACCCACAAACCGATGACAGACTTGACACAAAACAGACTCTCAGGCAAAACAGGGACACAGTCCAGACTAGAGCTGAAGAAACAGGATATTTGGTTTGGGTTTCTAACACGTGAGCTGAGAAGAAAATGCCCCAGGAGCACGCGAGCATCCCGGGGAACCTAACCACAGAGAGTTCTTTAGGGTTTTTTAATAGCAGAGTTCTCTAACCTTCACACACTGGAATATGACAGAATGGAAACATTGACACACAAAAACCACACAATCCCATATCCACCCATTTCAGTTCCACTAAAACTCTGAGGCAAATAAAAACCAAAACAAGTTTAACAACATGAGGAAACAATGTTGAGGGCTGTGGTCGAATTACCCCTACCCTGACCGACAGTCCCCTCACCCTATCACCAACCACCATCCCCTGTCCAATCCCCCTCCAGCAGAGGCGGGACTGCATCTCCTTCCCCATCCTTAAATACCCACACCTGTCACTAATCAATGTGGCAGAACCGCTAGTAAGGGTTGGTTGCGTTCCGCGAGGTGATTGAATGCTGAGTTGGAATCAAGCAGAGCGTCGAGCAAATTTGGTGAAGACTAATGTTCTGAGTGGACAATAGTAGTATCGAAAACTGGAACAAAAATGGAAATTGTATAAAATTGGAGTGGAGGATACGTGTGTGAATGATTATGAATCGCTTCTCGTTGGGACGCGTTTGTTGAGTAAGGATGCATATGTGGGGAAACCCATTTGAGGAGTCAACTATTGTGAAGTATGCACTGGGAAAAGTGGAGTCTGTCAGAGTGACCAGGAGTGGTCTTATTTTGATTCATTGTATTTCTGAAGAACAGAGGAAGATTGCAGTGGGTCTCAAAAAGATCGGATCAACAGAAGTTTTGTGTTTTGAACTTCGGAGTAGATCACCCGTGAAAGAAGTCATCTGGATGTTCAGGTTGAATACCTGAAGAGAATTCCCGGTGTGGTTGGTGCCCGGCGTCTGAACCGCTGGGTGAATGGAGAAAACGAAGAAAGCCTGTTGTCCTGTTGTTTTTTTGATAAAGAGCAAATACCTACGCATGTGAAACTTGGTTATGTAAGACACGCTGAAAGAGCTTTCATCCCCAAACCATTGCAGTGTTAAGAATTGTAAAGGATTTGGCCATGTTTCAGTAAGGCGCTACAGAGGGTAGTGCATACAGCCCAGTACATCACTGGGGCCGAGCTTCCTGACGTCCAGGACCTCTATACCAGGCGGTGTCAGAGGAAGGCCCTAAAAATTGTCAGACTCCAGTCACAGACTGTTCTCTCTGCTACCGCACAGCAAGTGGTACCGGAGCGCAAAGTCTAGGACCAAAATGCTTCTTAACAGCTTCTACCCGCAAGCCATAAGACTGCGGAACAATTAATCAAAAGACCACCCGGACAATTTACATTACCCCCACCCCCCCTTTTTGTTTTTAGACTGCTGCTACTCGCTGTTAATTATCTATGCATAGTCACTTTACAAATGACCTTGACTGACCTGTACAGTACAGTACAGCTGGTTGGCAGCAGGTTTCCCACTAGAGCCTTCAGACATGCAGAGGGGGACCTGAAGACAAGTACGGTTATGAAGATAGTTATTGGTAAAGATCTACATTGCTACAATCTATGCCTGCAATGTCAACTAAAGTTTAAAAAATATATATTTAGAGGTGCAAAACATTAAAAAAAACAGAAACCCATCAAATACATTTCTAGGAATTTCTATTGAACTTGAGTCAGTGATTCTTATCATAATTATATTTGCATACAAGGTGACTGATACATGTAAAACAACTAAAGACTATGCCAGGGTGACATCTGACGAGCACAAATCTGTGCCAAAACAAACTAAATAAGATACATTTTTCTATTTTTTTCCCCTCTCCATCCCTCTATTTCAGCCACACGCCCCTCTGTGCCTTCCCTCCACCTCCCTTCTCTCTCCAGATAACCAGCTGCTTCTCCATCTGAGTCAGAGCAGTGCCCCAAGAGAGATGGAGAGAGCGGATTGGTGCGACTGGACGTCTCAGGAGAGATGGAGAGAGCGGATTGGTGAGACTGGACGTCTCAGGAGAGATGGAGAGAGAGGATTGGTGCGACTGGACGCCTCAGGAGAGATGGAGAGAGAGGATTGGTGCGACTGGACGCCTCAGGAGAGATGGAGAGCGGATTGGTGCAACTGGACACCTCAGGAGAGATGGAGAGAGCGGATTGGTGCGACTGGACGCCTCAGGAGAGATGGAGAGAGCGGATTGGTGCGACTGGACGCCTCAGGAGAGATGGAGAGAGCGGATTGGTGCGACTGGACGCCTCAGGAGAGATGGAGAGAGCGGATTGGTGCGACCGGACGCCGCAGGTCGGAGGTCAGATCTGCATGCGCCGGGGATCTTTGTGTTCAATCTCTGTGAGGTCACCTAACCCCCAAGCACGCTAACACACGCCCCCTCAAACTGTTGATCTGCCCTGACACACACACACACACACACACACACACACACACACACACACACACACACTACTGAGTCGTTCAGCAGAGACAGGGTTCAGAACCCAAGGGACTGGGCCATAGTCACAAAAGGGGCCCTGAAATGTTTTTATAATGATCACCCCCCTCCGTTATCGTTAACCCCTACCTCCCTCCCTCCCTCCCTCCCTCCCTCACCAGAACACACGATCCCCCACTCCTCTCTTTCACTCTCTCCATCCTTCTTTAATCTGGGACAGATGATTCCCTGTGTGTGTGGCAGGAGTCAATGTGCTGTCGTAAGGAACACAGTCGTGACCCCATGCATAAGAGCACTTAACCAAATCATGAATTATGAACCATAAAGAAATGAATAATAGATCAGAGATAATGTCTTTCTCCTGAAGCTGCAGAGATAGGACTGCAGAGATAGGACTGCAGAGATAGGACTGCAGAGATAGGACTGCAGAGATTGGTCACAGAGACAGCACACTTGTTTAACATCCCAAAGACAGCACCCTATGCAGGGCAATGTCCCCTTTACTACCCTGGGGCATTTAGATCTCCTTAGACCAGAGGGAAGACTGCCCCTACTGGCCCTCTAACACCACCTCCAGTAGCATCTGGTCTCCCATTCACTTGAAGCTGATTTCCTGGTGTTTTTACAGTCTTTAAAGTCCAACAATACAAATAAATAAATATACATCTTTTTGGTTTGCTCAAACCACACGGGGGACAAATAAAACCAATAAAACCAGTTGGCTGTCAGTTGGGGAACCCTGCCATTGACCAAGAAGGCTGTTTCACTCATGTATTCCTTGGGGAATTCACTATGCCAGTAACCAGTCCAACATGTGAACAATTTCATCATTGAGATACAAAATGAAGCAATATCATGCAACACATACAGTTGAATTGTCTTTCCATTCTAGCCTCCATAGCACTAACCACCCTGGGCACTTTTCTGCCTTTCCCAACCTCCTGATCTCTCTCCAGGTCACCTGTCTCAAACCGTGATCTAACAACATTCCACAGAGAATTCTTGGTTATTTTCCAGCCTCTCATTTTCTCCTTTATGTGTGGTGTGTAGGAGGTGCCAACATGTGGCTAGCAGTAGATTGATTTGTAACTATTTGTTTGAGTGTATTCAGGTCAATGTGAGGGTACATAGGTAGAGTGGCTGACCTTGTGTGAACATTGAATGCGATGAGTGAGTGTCTGTGTGAGTCTATGAGTGTATATGTTCTGCGTATTAATCGCTACATTTGTACTTTGACACTCAGGACCAGTTCAGGACCAGATTAGGACCAGTTCTGGACCAGATTAGGACCAGTTCAGAACCAGATTAGGACCAGATTAGGACCAGTTCAGGACCCGTTCAGGACCAGATTAGAACCAGATTAGGACCATATTAGGACCAGATTAGGACCAATTCAGGACCAGATTAGGACCAGTTCAGTAGGTTTTAAATCGAGCCCCTCTGACACAGAAACGTAAATCCATACACACACACACACACACACACACACACACACATGCCATGGAGCAGTGGCCTACTTGGTTCCCAACAGATAAAGTTGAAAGTTGAATGAAGATGTTCACTAACACAACAGAAGAGGAAGCAGAGTGGATATTGAGTCTCTATTTTTAGAGAAGATATTGAGTCTATTTTTAGAGTGGATATTGAGTCTCTATTTTTAGAGGAGTAGATATTGAGTCTATTTTTAGAGTGGATATTGAGTCTCTATTTTTAGAGTGGGTTTTGAGTCTCTATTTTAGAGTTCATATTGAGTCTCTATATTTAGAGTAGATATTGATTATTTTTGCTCCCAACATTTATTCTGTACATACAGCAACAGTGGCATACCCCCCCCCCCCCTCCCCTGTGGTGGCATCCTGGTCTGTGGTGGCATCCTGGTCTATGGTGGCATCCTGGCCTGTGGTGGCATCCTGGCCTAGATCGTCAGTACCTAGAGGGTGCAGAAAGAAACACCAGTGACTTTTCAACATTCCTGCCTCACTTTAGAGCAATCCATTACTTCTAATTAGATTAAACCTGATTCATTTTCACCACATTTCCTTCACTGAACCCTTTTAAAAACAAAGAGTGACAGAATGGGGGGTTTGTCCTGTAGATTCATTGGGATAAAGTTAATTAGAACATTACCCCAGAACCTCTGGTCCCTTCTCCCTGCATTGTGTCCCAGGTGATTAGTCAGAGGCGCAGGACACTCTCCGACACCCAAAGGAAGTCCCCCAAACTCTGAGGCCATGCACAGAATGGACCCTATACGCTGCCTTGGCAACGGCCACAATCCTGCAGAGACCAACTCCCCCGGAATACTAAAGACTGAAGACTGAATACTAAAGACTGAAGACTGAATACTAAAGACTGAAGACTGAATACTAAAGACTGAAGACTGAAGACTGAAGACTAAAGACTAAAGACTGAAGACTGAATACTAAAGACTGAAGACTGAAGACTAAAGACTGAAGACTGAATACTAAAGACTGAAGACTGAAGACTGAAGACTGAATACTAAAGACTGAAGACTGAATACTAAAGACTGAAGACTGAATACTAAAGACTGAAGACTGAATACTAAAGACTGAAGACTGAATACTAAAGAATGAAGACTGAAGACTAAAGACTGAAGACTGAATACTAAAGACTGAAGACTGAAGACTGAATACTAAAGACTGAAGACTGAATACTAAAGACTGAAGACTGAATACTAAAGACTGAAGACTGAATACTAAAGACTGAAGACTGAAGACTAAAGACTGAAGACTGAATACTAAAGACTGAAGACTGAAGACTGAATACTAAAGACTGAAGACTGAATACTAAAGACTGAAGACTGAATACTAAAGACTGAAGACTGAATACTAAAGACTGAAGACTGAAGACTAAAGACTGAAGACTGAATACTACTAAGACTGAAGACTGAAGACTAAAGACTGAAGACTAGACTATACTAAGACTGAAGACTAAATACTAAAGACTGAAGACTGAATACTAAAGACTGAAGACTGAATACTAAAGACTGAAGACTGAATACTAAAGACTGAAGACTGAATACTAAAGACTGAAGACTGAATACTAAAGACTGAAGACTGAATACTAAAGACTGAAGACTGAATACTAAAGACTGAAGACTGAATACTAAAGACTGAAGACTGAAGACTGAAGACTGAATACTAAAGACTGAAGACTGAATACTAAAGACTGAAGACTGAAGACTGAATACTAAAGACTGAAGACTGAATACTAAAGACTGAAGACTGAAGACTGAATACTAAAGACTGAAGACTGAATACTAAAGACTGAAGACTGAAGACTGAATACTAAAGACT
Source organism: Salmo trutta (assembly GCF_901001165.1). NCBI lineage: Eukaryota > Metazoa > Chordata > Actinopteri > Salmoniformes > Salmonidae > Salmo > Salmo trutta. The sequence goes on along the minus strand of NC_042986.1, from coordinate 38,002,239 downwards.
GAAGACTGAATACTAAAGACTGAAGACTGAATACTAAAGACTGAAGACTGAAGACTGAATACTAAAGACTGAAGACTGAATACTAAAGACTGAAGACTGAATACTAAAGACTGAAGACTGAATACTAAAGACTGAAGACTGAAGACTGAATACTAAAGACTGAAGACTGAATACTAAAGACTGAAGACTGAATACTAAAGACTGAAGACTGAATACCAAAGACTGAAGACTGAATACTAAAGACTGAAGACTGAATACTAAAGACTGAAGACTGAAGACTGAATACTAAAGACTGAAGACTGAATACTAAAGACTGAAGACTGAAGACTAAAGTCCCTGGCAAGTTCAACTGCTGCTTTTTACTTAGAGACGATTTTGGTTGATTTGGTGCTGAAGTTTTATAGCTCTAAAGATTGTTTATTTTTTTTGACGTGTGATGTAATACGGTGTAATGTAACGGCACGTTATTAAAAATCTATGAGAAACCGGAGGCTAATCTGATACGGAGCAAAAGCACATTCTGCAGGCCCACTGGGCACAGACGTCAATTCAACGTCTATTCCACGTTGGTTCAACGCAATTTCATTGAACTAACGTGGAAACAATGTTGATTCAACCAGTGTGTGCCCGGTGAGGGATCCACATCCAGCAGAACCGAGGACACTGTGCTGTGCACTAACGCAATCTGTCTCATTAGGTAGATAATACGTAAAACTGCAAGCTAGGTGACTTGCCCTGGATAAGAGTGAATGTGCCAAGTACACAAACTAAATTGACAATGTTATCATGGTGCACCAGACCTTCCTTTAGTGCGTCAGTGGAGAAACAGAGAGAACACAAAACAACACACGGGGATGAGGAAACTAATCCATGTCATCACTAGCGGCTCCATGGCACGCTGGTTATCTAGGGACACATCCCCCTCTCCTCTATGGCACGCTGGTTATCCAGGGTCACATCCCCCTCTCCTCTATGGCATGCTGGTTATCCAGGGACACATCCCCCTCTCCTCTATGGCATGCTGGTTATCCAGGGACACATCCCCCTCTCCTCTATGGCACGCTGGTTATCCAGGGACACATCCCCCTCTCCTCTATGGCATGCTGGTTATCCAGGGACACATCCCCCTCTCCTCTATGGCATGCTGGTTATCCAGGGACACATCCCCCTCTCCTCTATGGCACGCTGGTTCTCCAGGGACACATCCCCCTCTCCTCCATGCCTTGGTATCCCCTGTGAAGCAGCGCCAGGGAAGCAACAACCCCAAAAAGAGCACACAGCAGCAGGGAAGAATAAGGCAGCAGAAGGAAAACAAACATGAACCAGCCTTGGAGTGCCCACGATGGGAATCTGACCCACTTACCCATTTTGCCTCAGGGCTTCAATGGAGGGGACGGTCCTGTGCTGCCAGGGCCGGGGAGCCCGCGTGAGCACGAGCTCTACAGCAGAGACGAGACAGCCCAGCGAGTCTGGGCATGTAGGGGCCACCATGGCAGCCTTAGTTAAAGCTGCTCCAAGAGATAGGCTGGGCCTCCACTCTCCTTCGACCCACATACATGAGCAGGAGAATGTTCTGTACAGTCTGATAAAACATCCTGATTCCCATGGCTGACTGAGGAAGCAGACTACACTGCTGTGTGGAAGAAGATCAATAGCCCCTACCCTGACTACGACCCCTGATGTGTTCTGTCTCTGTGATGCTGCCTACCTTCACTATAGAGATCTGATGTGTTCTGTCTCTGGGATGCTGTCTACCCTGACTATAGAGATCTGATGTGTTCTGTCTCTGGGATGCTGTCTACCCTGACTATAGAGATCTGATGTGTTCTGTCTCTGGGATGCTGTCTACCCTGACTACGACCCCTGATGTGTTCTGTCTCTGGGATGCTGCCTACCCTGACTATAGAGATCTGATGTGTTCTGTCTCTGTGATGCTGCCTACCCTGACTATAGAGATCTGATGTGTTCTGTCTCTAGGATGCTGCCTACCCTGACTATAGAGATCTGATGTGTTCTGTCTCTGTGATGCTGCCTACCCTGACTATAGAGATCTGATGTGTTCTGTCTCTGTGATGCTGCCTACCCTGACTATAGAGATCTGATGTGTTCTGTAGGGGCATCGACTTGGGGGTGGGGTGGATGGAGGGGGGTGGTGGAGGGACAATAGGGGCATCGACTTGGGGGTGGGGTGGATGGAGGGGGGTGGTGGAGGGACAATAGGGGCATCGACTTGGGGGTGGGGTGGATGGAGGGGGGTGGTGGAGGGACAATAGGGGCATCGACTTGGGGGTGGGGTGGATGGAGGGGGGTGGTGGAGGGACAATAGGGGCATCGACTTGGGGGTGGGGTGGATGGAGGGGGGTGGTGGAGGGACAATAGGGGCATCGACTTGGGGGTGGGGTGGATGGAGGGGGGTGGTGGAGGGACAATAGGGGCATCGACTTGGGGGTGGGGTGGATGGAGAGGGGTGGTGGAGAGACAATAGGGGCATCGACTTGGGGGTGGGGTGGATGTGTGCACCGTCACAGCATGTACTTAATTTTCATGAATGAATCAGGGGACACGTGCCGCCCTGTTTGGGGGTGTTGGTTTGTGTGTGTTTGTTGTCTTTCCGTCCCAGTTGTTATGGTAATGTCCTCCCAGTTGTTATGGTAATGTCCTCCCAGTTGTTATGGTAATGTCCTCCCAGTTGTTATGGTAATGTCCTCCCAGCTGTTATGATAATGTCCTCCCAGCTGTTATGGTAATGTCCTCCCAGCTGTTATGGTAATGTCCTCCCAGCTGTTATGGTAATGTCCTCCCAGCTGTTATGGTAATGTCCTCCCAGCTGTTATGGTATTGTCCTCCCAGCATAAAGATACCTTAATAGAATTTTTATTTTTTTATTTCACATTTATTTAACCAGGTAGGCCAGTTGAGAACAAGTTCTCGTTTACAACTGCGACCTGGCCAAGATAAAGCAAAGCAGTGTGACAAAAACAACAACACAAAGTTACACATAAACAAACATATAGTCAATAACACAAAAGAAAATTTAAAAAATGACTCAAGTAAAAGTGAAAGTCACCCAGTAAAATACTACTTGAGTAAAAGTCTAAAAGTATTTGGTTTTAAATCTACTTAAGTATCAAAAGTAAATGTATAAATCATTTCAAATTCTTTATATTAAGCCAACCAGATGGCACAATTGTTTTTCAACACTAATTTACAAGCAAAGCATTTGTGTTTATTGAGTCCGCTAGATTAGAGGCATTAGGGACGACCAGGGATTTTATCTTGATAAGTGTGAATTGTAATAACCAATCAGTCATGTTCCACCACTGGTCAAAATATAAAGCTGATCATCCACTTCAGTTGTAGCCATCACACCACCGTTTGAGAAAGTTTATTTAACTAAACATTAGGACTCATTCCCAATATCTCCCATGGATCAGCCTCAGTCTTTCCACGAAACCCAGAGAAACACAAATCCCAGTAGCCTAATCTTCCTTTCCACAACTGGAGCTCTGTGAGTACAGGTTTTTGTTGGTCTCTGACGGGCTCGTTAAGTTAATATAATGCCAACAGAAAAGGCCTATCCATTTTAGACCTACTTGATAAACCTACAGCGCTTCACCAATAATGCAAGGCGATACTATTGATTGTGAAGTTATGTACATGCTGCCACCTTGTGTCTAAATGTGGTAACCACCAAAATGCGGCACCATTGAGTTGCTGTAGTCTGAATTCGCCGCTCCATTTTTGCCTTCATTTGCACAAGTGTCCCAAAGCTGAGGAAGGGTTCATTTCGTGTAAAATTTGGCAATTTAAAAGTCATGCTCCATTTATTATTTAAAATTGGGAACATGAATTGCATCATTCAATTCACGAGTGTGTCCGGAAGTTGATGTGTTTATTGGTCCCATCGCCACTATCTGGTCATTATCTGGGGGTTTTGTCAGCAACACGTGACACCAATAATAATTCACCAATAATAACTAGCTGAACTTTTAAACTTTTTAGCTATTTTGTATTTCTATGAACCATTGGTCTGCAGCACACTTTTGTTGGTGCATAATAATATAGCCCACTGGGCACAGACGTCAATTCAACGTCTATTCAACATAATTTCATTGAAATAAAATGGAAACAACATTGATTGAACCAGTGTGCCCAGTGGGACTGTACTATGAGTTGTAGCACTGAAAGGCAGTGGTGTAAACTACTTAAGTAAAAATACTTTAAAGTACTACTTAAGTCGTTTTTTGGGGGTACCTGTACTTTACTTTACTATTTATATTTTTGCAACTTTTACTTTTACTCCACTACATTCCAAAAGGAAATAAGGTGCTTTTTACTCCATACATTTTCCCTGACACTCAAAAGTACTCCTTACATTTTGAATGCTTAACAGGGCAACAAAATGGTTAAATTCACACACTTGGCGATCTGTAAATGATGTCTGAGTGTTGGAGTGTTCCCATGGCGATCTGTAAATGATGTCTGAGTGTTGGAGTGTTCCCATGGCGATCTGTAAATGATGTCTGAGTGTTGGAGTGTGCCCATGGCTATCTGTAAATGATGTCTGAGTGTTGGAGTGTGCCCATGGCTATCTGTTAAAAAAAACAAGAAGATCGTGCCATGTGGTTTGCTTAATATAAGGGATGTGAAATGATTTATACTTTTACTTTTGATATTTAAGTATATTTAAAACCAAATACTTTTAGACTTTTACCAACCAAATACTTGTAGTATTTTACTGGGTGACTTTCACTTTTACATGAGTTATTTTCTATTAATGTACCTTTACTTTTAATCAAGTATGACAATTGGGTACTTTTTCTACCACTGCTGAAAGGCATACATCCATCTACATACTGTAGATTTATTCACGTCTACCAGTGCAGTCAAATATACTTAGTCCTGTGCCGGTGAAAGATTGGCAAGCAGATTGAATGTAGTTTTATATATACAAACCATGAAGATGTTAAAGAAACAGTAAGAGGGTTAGTCCAAGTAAGGTGGACTCTGATGGTTACGTAATGTACCCACAACAACTCTGTTTATCAGAGGGAAGTTACTTTTTAACAGACTGTCCGAATCCATTGCGCTGCTCTGTGTTAATATGGATTGAAAACCTACTACTACAAGAATCTAGCTGTTAGTACTTCTGTCATTTCTTTACTGTGTTCTGCTGAAATAAGTAGGTCAATTATGCTACCAAAGTGGGTATAGTTGATGCTAACATTGACCTAATAAAGCAACCTGGCACAATCGCCTGCAGTATATAAATATTTTCATGCTGGTCAAGTGAGTGAGTGAGTGAGTGAGTGAGTGAGTGAGTGAGTGAGTGAGAGAGAGAAATACAGACAGGTGCCTCTGAGTTAAGAGCTGCTGTCTACATTTGCTTGCTAAACAGCATACAGTACTGTGGAGTCCTTAACCAGCCCCTCTTGTCGCTCCCCCTCCTCTCCCCTCAGCGCCCACACCGTTAGTTGCCCTCCTGTGGATCACATACCAGCAGCCAAACAACTGTCAGGGGTAATGGCTGTTCGGGTCCTAAACCTAAATCAGGTCTGAACTTGATCCCATCTTGTCTCTTTCCCTTTTTTCTAATACCCACTCTTCCTCCCCAAATACCGAGGTTCACATCTCACTCTTTTTCTTACCCTCTCTTGGTCTCTCTCTTTCAACCTTTCACACGGCCTCTCTTGGTCTCTTTCTCTCTCTCTAGAGATGTTTTTCCATTTCCTTTTCACTGTTAAAGCAACTCTTTACTAAGATCCCTCGTTCTTACAATAAAACTGACCTAAAGTAACCCTTTCTGCATTCCAGAGGCTCCCCGTTTCTGTCACAGTGGAGTTCTCTGTAAGATCTGTGAAGGTGGAAAGGAGAAAATGATTAAAGAGAGAGTGGAATATAATTATTTTACAGTACAATCCTATCCCTGCTCTAGTCTGCCAGTAGTGTCACATGCTTTCTCAGATTGTTTACTTGTACGGGTTTAGTCTCTCTAAGCTCTCACTCACCCCTCCCTGCCTTTAGCCCTCCCATTCTCTCACCAAGAACCAAAGCTGAGACACAGCAACAGTCCGCCAAAGCAGGCAATCGCTGAAGAGCGGGTCAACTTTTTTGTCCATATTGTTTTTCTCAAGGTCCACTCTCTCAGGACAAATGTGAGTACCCGATGACTTCAGAACCTTTGGGGTCAGAGAGGACTAGCTATTTGGGTCAGACAGGGTCTGGGCTGGGTTGGGAGGGGTATTTAAACTTCTAACACAGACTGTGCAGACAGAGACTTCTACAAACAAACAACAATTTTTTTAAAGGCATGAGCATTAATACTATTCCTCGTCAGGCTGTTGAGAGGAAAATGGATTGTGTTAATGGTATGCAATACTGTATTTGTATACAAATAATTGTAATCTCTCTCAATGCCTTTTGAAATTATGCATTAGGGCATTGACCGTCTAAATAGTTAACTCAATTCTCCACAAGTTTCATTTGTAAACATTTGTGCCTTAACAAAAGACAGACGCAACTCCATATTTGGAGAACAAATCACACTGTACTCCTTGATAAAAATATGTCTGCACAAATGATTTTGCATAAATGTCTCAAAGTGTGTCTCATAAATGTGTAATGGTCCGTGTCTGTTTGTCTGTCCATCTGTGTGTGGAGGTCATTGCGACGTGGCTGCTAATGTTGACCAACTGCCAGTTTCCAAAAATGTTCCTGGCTTGTGTGTGTGTGTGTGTGTGTGTGTGTGTGTGTGTGTGTGTGAGAGAGAGAGAAAGAGAGTGAGAAAGACAGACAGACAGACAGACAGACAGAGTATTACTCTTGCAATACAAACAAATCACCTAAATTAGCTGGTATTCCCAGCCTTTCTGAATCCTCCCCTGGTTTTAGTTTAGTATAAACCTGGAGTGGGGGGGCTAAAGTGTAATTAAGGGCGCTTTCTCTTAACCCCTGTATGATCCAGATCCTGGAGCGTTCAGGTACCCTCATCCGCTCTATAAAACATGTGTGAAACGTAAACGAGTCCTGGTCAATGCCTGGGCCGTGGATTCAAGATTTAGGACCAGGGTAGCAGGTAATGTGACCGGCAACACGTTCGTTATTTTCTGTTGGTCATTAAACTTTTGTTAGCCAGTTAACTTTAGGTAGACATACTATTAAATAGCTAAATTAGCTAAAAATACCAAGAAAAGTGTTGAAATAAGGGCTAAGGGGCGACGTGGACTGTATGTGAAATGGAGACCTCACTGGAGATCTGGGGAGATGAGAGAATCAAGGCGGAATTGTCGAACAAACGTATGGGACACATTTGTATGGGAATGTATGGGAGCAAAAGGCTATTTAAGCATTGCAGACCAGTGTAGGACAAAGACAAAATAAATAGAATACCAACGCTCACAGTAGGCTACATTTCATTGAAGGTCGGGAAGTGCGGCGGATGAGAAGTCAAGTGTCAATACTTTGACATTATTGACGCTATCATTGGCTCACAACCAACACAGTCGGACCTGTGGATACGTCGTCAGAGACGATCCTGTGCCTGCTGCTGCAAGTCCAAGTTCAAACCAGGCTATGAACAGCTCGTTATTTGAAATGGACGATTCCTTCCCCAGTGGTAAATTGACAGTAGGCTATGCATAGCAATGGTACACTGTAAGTTAACGTGCGCTAGCTAGCAAAACATTATAACAACGTTAGGCCATGTAACATTAGCCTGTGATGAGTCCACTGATGATGCGCTCCTCCATTACACTACTGTAGGTAGGCTATGATGCGCAATGATACACTGTAGAAATGACAATGGTGCATAGCAATGATACACTGTAGAAATGGTAATGGTGCATAGCAATGATACACTGTAGAAATGGTAATGGTGCATAGCAATGATACACTGTACAAATGGTAATGGTGCATAGCAATGATACACTGTAGAAATGGTAATGGTGCATAGCAATGATACACTGTAGAAATGGTAATGGTGCATAGCAATGATACACTGTAAGTTTCCGGTAGCTAGCTAATAAACGAATAACAGTAGGCCGTGTAATGTTAGGAATGGCTGTGAGTAGTCCCATTGACGATGCACAAGTCCATTGGATTACTTAAATATGTTGTTTTTCAAACACAGAAAAAAAACAAGACTAAGCCAATTCAATATTTTGTTCATTTAATTAAATATATATATATATATATTTTTTTTTGCACAGCCTAGACATTCTGTGTTTGCTTGTTGAAATACTGCTTCATCGTGTTAATACTGCTTCATCGTGTTAATACTGCTTCATCGTGTTAATACTGCTTCATCGTGTTAATACTGCTTCATCGTGTTAATACTGCTTCATCGTGTTAATACTGCTTCATCGTGTTAATACTGCTTCATCGTGATAATACTGCTTCATCGTGTTAATACTGCTTCATCGTGTTAATACTGCTTCATCGTGTTAATACTGCTTCATCGTGTTAATACTGCTTCATCGTGATAATACTGTTTTGTTGTGTTAATACTGCTTCATGGTTCTATTGGACAGTTTTGCTTGTCATAACAGTAAACTACAGTAAGTGACGATCTGTTAGATGCTCTTCATGTTCTATTTTAAAACCTGGCAAAGTATGAGACAGGTTTATCTTCAACATCACTGCCACATACGCCACGACTCAGACACGAGACGTATGTGGCAGGGACTCCAGACAATTACGGATTACAAAGGGGAAAACCAGCCACGTCACGGACATCGACATCTTGCTCCCAGACAAGCTAAACACCTTCTTCGTCCCACTTTGAGGATAACACAGTGCCACCGACACGGGCCACTCCAGAGGACTGTGGGCTCTCCTTCTCTGTGGCATACATGAGAAGGACATTTAAGCGTGTTAACCCTCGCAAGGCTGGCGGCCCAGACGGCATCCCTAGCCGCGTCCTCAGATCATGCGCAGATCAACTGGCTGGAGTGTTTACGGACATATCCAATCTCTCCCTATCCCAGTCTACTGTCCCCACTTGCTTCAAGATGTCCACGATTGTTCCTGTACCCAAGAAAGCAAAGGTAACGGAACTAAATGACTATCGCCCCATAGCACTCACTTCTGTCATCATGAAGTGCTTTGAGAGGCTAGTTAAGGATCATATCACCTCTACCTTACCTGACACCCTAGACCCACTCCAATTTGCATACCGCCACAATAGATCCACAGACGATACAATCACCATCACACTGCACACTGCCCTATCCCATCTGAACAAGAGGAATACTTACAGTTGAAGTTGGACGTTTACATACACCTTAGCCAAATACATTTAAACTCCGTTTTTCACAATTCCTGACATTTAATCCTAGTAAATATTCCCTGTTTTAGGTCAGTTAGGATCACCACTTTTTTTTAAGAATGTGAAATGTCAGAATAATATTTAGAATATTGAATATTGGCCCATTCCTCCTGACAGAGCTGGTGTAACTGAGTCAGGTTTGTAGGCCTCCATGCTCGCACACGCTTTTTACGTTCTGCCCACACATTTTCTATGGGATTGAGGTCAGAGCTTTGTGATGGCCACTCCACTACCTTGACTTTGTTGTCCTTAAGCCATTTTGCCACAACTTTGGAAGTATGCTTGGGGTCATTGTCCATTTGGAAGACCCATTTGCGACTAAGCTTTAACTTCCTGACTGATGTCTTGAGATGTTGCTTCAAAATATCCACATAATTATCCTCCCTCATGATGCCATCTATTTTGTGAAGTGCACCAGTCCCTCCTGCAGCAAAGCACCCCCACAACATGATGCTGCCACCCCCGTGCTTCACGGTTGGGATGTTCTTCGGCTTGCAAGCCTCCCCCTTTTTCCTCCAAACATAACGATGGTCATTATGGCCAAACAGTTCTATTTTTGTTTCATCAGACCAGAGGACATTTCTCCAAAAAGCACAATCTTTGTCCCCATGTGCAGTTGCAAACCATAGTCTGGCTTTTTTATGGCGGTTTTGGAGCAGTGGCCTCTTCCTTGCTGAGCGGCCTTTCAGGTTATGTCGATATAGGACTCGTTTTACTGTGGATATAGATACTTTTGTGCCTGTTTCCTCCAGCATCTTCACAAGGTCCTTTGCTGTTGTTCTGGGATTGATTTGCACTTTTCGCGCCAAAGTACGTTCATCTCTAGGAGACAGAACACGTCTCCTTCCTGAGTGGTATGACGGCTGCGTGGTCCCATGGTGTTTATACTTGTGTACTATTGTTTGTACAGATGAATGTGGTACCTTCAGGCGTTTGGAAATTGCTCCCAAGGATGAACCAGAGTTGTGGAGGTCTGCAATTGTATTCTGAGGTCTTGGCTGATTTCTTTTGATTTTCCCATGATGTCAAGCAAAGAGGCAGTGAGTTTGAAGGTAGGTCTTGAAATACATCCACAGGTACACCTTCAATTGACTCAAATGATGTCAATTAGCCTATCAGAAGCTTCTAAAGCCATGACATCATTTTCTGGAATTTTCCAAACGGTTTTGAAGGCACAGTCAACTTAGTGTATGTTAACTTCTGACCCACTGGAATTGTGATACGGTGAATTATAAGTGAAATAATCTGTCTGTAAACAATTGTTGGAAAAATTACTTGTGTTATGCACAAAGTAGATGTCCTAACCGACTTGCCAAAACTATAGTTTGTTAACAAGAAATTTGTGGATTGGTTGAAAAACAAGTTTTAATGACTCCAACCAAAGTGTATGTAAACTTCCGACTTCAACTGTATGTAAGAATGCTGTTCATTGACTACAGGTCAGCCTTCAACACCATAGTACCCTCCAAGCTCCTCATTAAGCTTGGGGCCCTGGGTCTGAACCCCTCCCTGTGCAACTGTGTCCTGAACTACCTGACGGGCCGCCCCCCAGGTGGTGGAGGTAGGAAACAACACCTCCACTCCGCTGATCCTCAACACTGTGGCCCCACACGGGTACGTGCTCAGCCCCCTCCTGTACTCCCTGTTCATCCATGACTGTGTGGCCACGCACACCTCCAACTCAATCAAGTTTGCAGACGACACAACAGTAGTAGGCCTGATTACCAACAATGACGAGACACCCTACAGGAAGGAGGTGAGGGCCCTGGGAGTGTGGTGCCAGAGCGAATTTATGAACGGACCACTTCGCTAAGCTATGAATGACGTGAATAATCAAGTCAACAAACATTGGGTAGTTAGTTAGATAGTATAAAGTAAATATACTGGCAAGTTCGATGTACTAGTAGTCAACATAGCCGGTATATACTGCTGTAATGTGGTTCGTAAACAAATTGTCAGCCAACATAACGTGTAACGTAATTTATTTTGAAAAGTCATTCCTTTATTACATTGCTCAACAGCTTCTTAACATTTGTCATAATTAGTTAAAGCAACGAATTTGTATCCGCTCTCTTCGAACTCCGGCTGCATATTTCCCGCCATTTTCTTCACATCTGAAAACGTTGTGAAGCCACGCCTGTTTTCTGAAGAATTGCATTATGGGCACTAAAAGCACGGAAATAGTGTCCATTGCTAGTATACTTTGTATTTTGGTGAATTTAGTACGACATCCGGGAACTTTTGGTATGCTAACTATATCCATACTATGACTAATAAGCATACTACATACTCAAATTACGTCACATTTACGGTTAGTGCAGTTAGTATGAGTATTCGAACACAGCTCTTGTGTGCCTATGCTACTATATCATAGCCTCTCTTTCACAAAGTTACATGTTTGTTTTCTTTTTTGTAAACCCACATAAAAAAATACTACAGTTTACAATAGAATATTACAGCACTTACTATAGAATTATGCAGTAAACTGTAGTATACTGTAGAATACTATATTACACACTGTAGTATCCCTCGATCATGTGTAGTACTTACTATATAATGTTGTAATATACTGTAGAATACAATAGTAAATACTACATTATACTACATACCACAAACCACCACAGTAAATACTACTGTAATGTTCACAGAAACACTACAGTCCGCAAAAACACTACAGTAATTACTATGGTATATACTACAGTACACAATCTTCATATACCCCGCCCATTCCCCTCCCCCATATCATAATTTGTGTCACCCATAAGTGAGAAACCTACTGTACATGCCAAGTATAGACCATATATTGTGTTCCCTACAGGCTACATTCAGACCTCAGTCTTACCTACGTACCTACCTACAGGTTATGGAAAATGTGCTCTTTGAGTATTTTGTCCAGTAGGTTCCTCAAGGACAAGCCCTCACTGCTATGTCAAAAACAATAAAACAAAAATGCAACAGTAATGTCCGCAAAAACACTACAGTAAATAATACTGTATATTACAGTCCACAAAAACACTACACTAATTACTATATTGTATATACTACAGTTTTTTTTTCTTACTAGAGTATTTAGACTGTAGTAAACTGTAAATACTACAGTATACTACATGTCTGTAAAACTACAGTAAATACAACAGTATTCACTTTAGTGTTTTTGCGGACTACTATAGGATTTTTTCATGTGGGAATGTACCTCTTCAGAGTCATTGTATATTTTGTTTCATCCCTTGCTGCTGCTCTAATGGACTTCTTATCCCCCAAAAAACTACGTAAGTGGTACTTTAAAGTATTTTTACTGAAGTACATTACACCACTGCTAGAAACAAGGGGCAGCTTAACTAACCCTTTGGCTCAACTTACCCCACTCTCCCCTAGCGTAGTTACTTAGCCTAACTTGCTTTGAAGTCCCTAAAGAAGCTAGGCTTTTTCATCAACCTTTGTTTTTACGGCATTGCGCAGAGGTTAAGTTTTGGCTTATTGTTAAAATACCTGGTCACTTTAAAATGAAAGAGGAAGCCTCCCCAGTGAGCAAAATTACATTGAAATGACCGCTAAAAGACGTATACTCTGAAAATACATTATATTTTGTTAATTGTTTCTATGGACAAACTTCAACCACTCATACATTAACTTTGATCTACTAGTCAATAAAGAAAGCATTATATTATATGTATTATAGCTCTTACCTGTCACATGCACTTATGTTAGCTTTTTCAAAAGTTTTACAACTGATAATGATCATGTTAAAATGTATTGGACCAACAGACAAAAAACAACAGCACACTTCTCTGGAATGTTACGGAAACGTTTTTGTTGTGCTATTAGTGTAATTAATATGTGGTTGTTTACATTTTAGTCATTTAGCAGATGCTCTTATTCTCATGTGAATGCATACATTTCTATTCCATACTGGTCCCCCGTGGGAATCGAACCAACAACCCTGGCGTTGCAAACACCATGCTCTACCAACTGAGCCACCATGCTCTACCTTAAATTGAATGCACTGACTGTAAGTTGCTCTGGATAAGAGTGTCTGCTAAAAACCCCAAAATGTAAATGTAAAAAAAAATAACACTTGCAAAGCGCACTGGGTATTATTCTAAACAAGACACACATCATGCTCCCCTGCTCAGATGTTGCTGACACATGCCAGATCTTAAAACATCTGAACCAATATAGACGTCTATGTTTCACAAGTTTGGACAACAGTAGAGTACAGTAGAGCAGAGGTTCCCAAACTTTTTTACTCAGGCCCCACCCTAGGTTCCCAATTTGGGAACCAATGCAGTAGAGCACAGAGTGCATTCCAGTACAGTAAAGTACACGGTTTAGTTCAGTACATTAGAGTACAGTACAATAGAGTACATAATACTGTACTTTACTATGTTCTGTACTGTATTGTACTCTACTGTACTGAACTATACTCTACTTTACTGTACTGTCCAAATCTGAACCAATTATAGACGTCGATGTTTAGTTCAAATGTTTTGTCCGGTCTGGACCGGATGTCTGTGGACGTTAAAATCAAGGCCGGTCTGGACCAAAAAATGACGTCTGTGGATGTTTAAATCAAGGCCAGGGCAGATGGACCAAATTTCGACGTCTTTTCAACAGCGTCGGACGGTGCTCATTGGGTCCGGATGGAATGATCAGTTATGTAGAGACATTTTGTTGAGGTATAAATCTTGTTCTGTCTCTATTCCTCACCTGTCAGATGCTTCACCTGACAGTAGGACGATTGGGGTGCTTGCTTTCCAGGCGCGCAGTGGTGGCACTGACCAACAGTTGTGCGAGGATGTCAAGCCATAGCCACCACGGTATTCTTTGACATTGAACTGCATGCATAATTGTCTGTTGGGAAAAAAACATTTATTTTCTGTATAAATGTATCAACAACAAAAAATCATCACAATACACATATCCTAGTTTGTTGTGTAAAACCTCATTTTATTCGAGCAAGTTGAATTTGAAATGGCATGGCCTACTGCGCCATTGCATGTTTTATCAGCAGATAGCGCTGTTGGCTTTAAGTGGTGAATGGGTTTTACAAGCGCAAGGACCTGAGGTCTTACCACCCAGTGTAATGTCTACTTCTCTAACGTCTATAAACCTCTAAACCCACCATACCACTCCCTTTACCTCAGCCTCCCCCTCACATAATCAATCATGTGCCCTATCTCTCCTGTACTGTAGAGGTATCTGACCAGGTGGACATGTCCCAGCCAATGTACTGGGATCGTCTGGACACCCCTCTGCCAGACAGAGCATGGATTGATGTCCTTGATTCTAAGGATAAGAGCCTGAAACAGAAGGAGAAGGGGCCATGGACTGCACTGTCCAAGGAGGAAAAAATTGCCTGTAATACCGTCTCAATTCAATTAAAATTAAAAATAAATTAAAAAAAAATCAATGAAAATAGCTTTATTGGCATGGGAAACATACTGAATGTTTACATTGCCAAAGCAAGTGAAAATGTACTGTCTCATTCCTTCTCATTTTACAGCCTTTCATCCTGCTACCCTTAATATTTATTCTTCTCTGTCCCAGTGTACAGGTTGAAGTTCAACCACACTTACCCTGAGATGAAGAAGCCATCCCATGAGTGGAAGACTGTGATTGGTGGGATGTTCATCTTCTTTGGCATCACTGGTCTGGTGGTGTTTTGGCAGGGCCACTATGGTAAGAATTCTCATGGTTGATTGCTAAACTTGATAGACTTCCTCGAGCCTGTATCAGACATGTTCCATCCTCAAAGCTGCTGTTCTCTTTCTCCTATGTGTCCCACAGTGTACCCACCTCAACCTCACACTTTTGGTGAGGAGTGGCAGGCTAAGCAGGTCCAGAGGATGCTGGACATGCGGGTCAACCCAATTGAGGGCTTTTCTGCCAAGTGGGACTACAAGAACAAACAATGGAAGTAAATTAAGTATGGGAAAAGACGGGATACTTTACTGAAATGAGGAGCGGTTGGACTTGACAACACCTTGAGCCTCTGTTCAGCCAACAGCCTCTTCTTCCACCATAGTGGCAAGCTACCCATCTGAATCCATCCCCATACTGTTTAAGTAAAAAATTACAAAAACAGTTTGCTTTCTTCTCTCTATCTATTTGAGAAAATATGTCTAACAATATGGGCTGCTTGTCCTAATTTCTGCTTTAGCATTCCAGTGTTATTGTGTCTGGTTTGGCCCTAAAGGAAGTGAGTATTGCGGGTTATACAATTGCCTTGGTGGTCCCTGTGGTTCAGATACACTCAACACTAACAAAAAACACAGCCTAGTATACTTTTGTTTTATCCCATAACTGTTAAACTCTTTAAAGACATGCTCCGGTACTTTGTCTTTAAAGACATGCACCGGTACTTTGGCTTGAAAAGACATGCACCGATAAGTTAGCTTTAAAGACATCCACCGGTACTTTATCTTCAAAGACATGCTCCGATACTTTGTCTTAAAAGACATGCTCCGATACTTTGTCTTTAAAGACATGCTCCGATACTTTGGCTTTAAAGACATGCTCTGGTACTTTGTCTTTAAAGACATGCTCCGATACTTTAGCTTTAAAGACATGCTCTGGTACTTTGGCGACTAATTAGTATTTTTTTAGACCTCCCACGTTGGACTGGATGTGTCAATGTGTAGTTCATACATGCATAATCTATGAGCAACATTACTGTGTTACCTCAATTTGCCATGAAATCCATAGTTTGAAAGACTGTTTTCTAGAAGCTGTGCTGCACCATATTCCCTACATTTCCTCCCATGTGGGCGAGCCACCAAGAAATTAGAGTTTGAGCCAATGAGATTCAGCCCCTCGCCATTTGTGACAGCTTGCGAGACTCACCCACAGCAGAGGGAGAGAGAGCAACGGCGTGGTGCACGTACAGTTGAAGTCGGAAGTTTACATACACCTTAGCCAAATACATTTCAACTCAGTTTGTCACAATTCCTGACATTTAATCCTAGTAAAAATTCCCTGTCTTAGGTCAGTTAGAATCACCACTTTATTTTAAGAATGTGAAATGTCAGAATAATAGTAGAGAGAATGATTTATTTCAGCTTTTATTTCTTTCATCACATTCTCAGTGGGTCAGAAGTTTACATACACTCAATTAGTATTTGGTAGCATTGCCTTTAAATTGTTTAACTTGGGTCAAACATTTCAGGTAGCCTTCCACAAGCTTCCCACAATAAGTTGGGTGAATTTTGGCCCATTCCTCCTGACAGAGCTGGTGTAACTGAGTCAGGTTTGTAGGCCTCCTTGCTCGCACACTCTTTTTCAGTTCGGCCCACAAATTTTCTATAGGATTGAGGTCAGGGCTTTGTGATGGCCACTCCACTACCTTGACTTTGTTGTCCTTAAGCCATTTTGCCACAACTTTGGAAGTATGCTTGGGGTCATTGTCCATTTGGAAGACCCATTTGCCACAAAGCTTTCACTTCCTGACTGATGTCTTGAGATGTTGCTTCAAAATATCCACATAATTTTCCTCCCTAATGATGCCATCTATTTTGTGAAGTGCACCAGTCCCTTCTGCAGCAAAGCACCCCCACAACATGATGCTGCCACCCCCGTGCTTCACAGTTGGGATGGTGTTCTTTGTCTTGCAAGCCTCCCCCTTTTTCCTCCAAACATAACGATGGCATTATGACCAAACAGATCTATTTTTGTTTCGTCAGACAAGAGGACATTTCTCCAAAATCTTTGTCCCCATGTGCAGTTGCAAACCATAGTCTGGCTTTTTTATGGCGGTTTTGGAGCAGTGGCCTCTTCCTTGCTGAGCGGCCTTTCAGGTTATGTCGATATAGGACTCGTTTTACTGTGGACATAGATACTTTTGAACCTGTTCTTCCAGCATCTTCACAAGGTCCTTTGCTGTTGTTCTGGGATTGATTTGCACTTTTCGCACCAAAGTACATTCATCTCTGAGCGGTATGACGGTTGCGTGGTCCCATGGTGTTTATACTTGTGTACTATTGTTTGTACAGATGAATGTGGTACCTTCAGGCATTTGGAAATTGCTCCCAAGGATGAACCAGACTTGTGGAGGTCTACAATTGTCTTTCTGAGGTCTTGGCTGATTTCTTTTGATTTTCCCATGATGTCAAGCAAAGAGACACTGAGTTTGAGGGTAGGCCTTGAAATACATCCACCGGTACACCTCCAATTGACTCAAATGATGTCAATTAGCCTATCAGAAGCTTCTGAAGCGTTTTCAGGAATTTTCCAAGCTGTTTAAAGGCACAGTCAACTTAGTGTAAGTAAACCTCTGACCCATTGTAATTGTGATACAGTGAATTATAAGTGAAATAATCTGTAAACAATTGTTGGAAAAATTACTTCTGTCATGCACAAAGTAGCTGTCCTAACCGACTTGCCAAAACTATAGTTTGTTAACAAGAAATTTGTGGAGTGGATGAAAAACGAGTTCTAATGACTCCAACCTAAGTTTATGTAAACTTCTGACTTCAACTGTATCTGCACGTACACCATATACACAAAATTATGTGGACACCCCTTTCAGCCATACCTGTACCTGACAGGTGTATAAAATCGAGCAAACATCCATGCAATCTCCATAGAGTAAAACCTTGGCAGTAGAATGGCCTTGCTGAAGAGCGCAGTGACCTTCAACGTGGCACCGTCATAGGATGCCACCTTTCCAACAAGTCAGTTTGTCAAATTTCTGCCCTGCTAGAGCTACCCGGGTCAACTGTAAGTGCTGTTATTGTGAAGTGGAATCGTCTAGGAGCAACAACAGCTCAGCCATGAAGTGGTAGGCCACACAAGCTCGCAGAACGGGACCGCCGAGTGCTGAAGCGCGTAAAAATCGCCTGTCCTCGGTTGCAACACTCACTATTGAGTTACAAACTGCCTCTGGAAGCAATGTCAGTACAAGAACTGTTCGTCGGGAGCTTCATGAAATGGGTTTCCATGGCCCGAGCAGCCGCACACAAGCCTAAGATCACCTTGCGCAATGCCAAGTGTCGGCTGGAGTGGAGTAAAGTTTGCTGCTATTGGACTCTGGAGCAGTGGAAACGTGTTCTCTGGAGTGATTAATCACGTTTCCCCACCTGGCAGTCCGACGCACAAATCTGGGTTTGGCGGATGCCTTGAGAACACTACCTGCCAGAATGCATAGTGCCAACTGTAAAGCTTGGTGGAAGAGGAATAATGGTCTGGGGCTGGTTTTCATGGTTCCCTTAGTTCCAGTGAAGGGACATCTTAACGCTACAGCATACAATGACATTCTAGATGCTTCTGTGCTTGCAACTTTGTGGCAACAGTTTGTGGGAAGGCCCTTTCCTGTTTCAGAATGACAATGCCCCCGAAAACAAAGCGAGGTCCATACAGAAATGGTTTGTCGAGATTGGTGTGGAAGAACTTGACTGGCCTGCACAGAGTCCTGCCCTAAACCCCATAAAAGACCTTTGGGATGAATTGGAACGCCGACTGCGAGCCAGGCATAATCGCCCAACATCAGTGCCCGACCTCACTAATGCTCGTGGCTGAATGGAAGCAAGTCCCCGCAGCAATGTTCCAACATCTAGTAGAAAGCCTTCCCAGAAGAGTGGAGGCTGTTATAGCAGTAAAGGGAGGACCAACTCCATATTAATGGCCGTGATTTTGGAATGAGATGTTCGACGCGCAGGTGTCCACATACTTTTGGTCATGTAGTGTATGCGATGTATTACATAATTTTCGGGACCACTTTTGCTCGTGAGCGCTATTTTCAGATCTACTGGCGAAAAAGTATACAGAAGTACCGGAGAATCCCTTTAAGGCAGCATTTTCAGTTCTCACAAAAGGGAATTTCCACTTTAAAATGGTTCATTGTAGCATTTTATGTATCAAAAGATTATTACTCAATAACAACTAAAACATTAAATCAATCCTTGTACCTTTTTGTGTGCTTTCCTTACTTGTAGTGATGATGCTCAGAGCCTCAGACCATACATGATCTTTAACTTGTTTGCCATCTATACTCTCTACTACAAGCATAATAAAACATTTTTTAACAGAAAATACTGATATTCTTTGCAGTGTTAGGACTAATTTTAGGTAAGGAACAGCATCAAGCCTGTTAAGGCAGCAATCAGCAATTGAAAAACTAACAAAGCCTCCGCCCCATCCCTGTTTTGGGAAACAGCTGAGGGATGGGGCTGGAGATATATAACCACTCTTCATAGACAGAGCTATGGATGGATGGAAAGACTGCCCATCCATGATGTCAACATTATAGTTTTAACCATGAGGTTATATATTGTTTGTTTACATTTTCTTTGTTTATAAACATTGGAGTAAAATAAGCTCATTTTGGGTTCCGATGGGGCACGAAAGTTGAACTAAGCTCATGAGGCATTTATTTATAAGCTATATTCTTCAAGAATCAATGGGTGCATATTCATTTATAATTTAAAAAAAATGTACAGTACCAGTCAAAAGTTTGGACACGCCGACTCATTCAAGGTTTTTATTTTATTTTACTATTTTCTACATTGTAGAATAATAGTTGACATCACAACTATGAAATAACACATATGGAATCATGTTAACATTTTTTTTGATTCTTCGAAGTTGACACCCGTTGCCTTGATGACAGCTTTGCACACTCTTGGCATTCTCTCAACCACCTTCACCTGGAATGCTTTTCCAACAGTCTTGAATGAGTTCCCACATAGTAAAATTAAAGAAAAACCTTGGAATGAGTAGCTGTGTCCAAACTTTTGAGTGGTACTGTATGTAGTAACTACACATTTTCCTTTTAATTTAAGGATCTGACCCTTTATTTCCATTTTAGCCTAAAATGACATTCCCAAATCTAACTGCCTGTAGCTCAAGACCTGAAGCAAGGATATGCCTATTCTTGATACCATTTGAAAGGAAACACTTAAGTTTGTGGAAATGTGAAATTAATGTAGGAGAATATAACACATTAGATTTGGTAAAAGATAGTACAAAGAAAAAAAACATGTTTTCTATTTATTTTTTTGTTCCATCATCTTTGAAATGCAAGCGAAAGGCCATTATATCACTTTGGAGTCTTGGCACAATTTAGATTTTGTCCACTAGATGGCAGCAGTGTATGTGCAAAGTTTTAGACTGATCTGATCCAATGAACCATGGCATTGCTGCTCAAAATGTTGTCAACCGTCCCGGGGGGGCGACATCGGTCCCGTAGAGGTTAAATGAATTTACAGAATAATATATTTATTTGGATGTTCTCTCCTTTAGGATCAAGTCTAGTTTACAGATTGTAAAGGGATAATGTGATGCTACATTAGCAGATACAGGATACGTACTGTTTGACATAGCACAGGAAATTTGAGACCAACCTTAACTTGGCGATACTTCCTCAATTCCTGACTTGGAAGACAACCAATGTCTTCTCAACATCAATGTCTAGTTGAAGGGGGTTTGATTGAATTTAGAAAATGCTCTGCTATTTAATGAAATAACTGTTTTATTTCATGAGGTAATTCAACAATGTGCATGTCACCATCTTGTCTATTTCAAATCTTCCGTCATTGATCAAGACACGAGTGTCATGACATGTGGCACTTTGGGGTGAACACTCACCCGTCTCAATCAATGAGAGAAGATAAACATATATATTTTTTTAAATAGACAAGATGGCGGCGTACACATGGTTGGATTACTTCTAAATTCAAACGGACCCCCTGCAACTAGACACGGACGATTAGCAGACATTGGTTGTTTTGAATTGAGTCTGGAATTGAAGAAATTGGTTAAATTCTGTCCTACTTTAACATGTTCAACAACTAGATCAAAGTCATGAATGTTTTGAGTTTTCCTCAAATGATGTATTCTGGCCTTTTCCCCTCATCCCTCCCAAAATTAAAATTCTGAACTCTCTCCATGTTCCACATTGGTTTTTTATTCAGTTGCATGTAATCTAAGACATTAGACACGGCGTTGTTTTCCTCCTTTACCCTATCAATATTCTATTAGCAGTTAAACGCAAAACATTAACAATGAAATACAAAGTACACATCAATGCAATTATGGAGTTTAATAAGGCAATTTGAAGGGACACTTTACACCAAATATCATAAATAACATTTCAAAGTCAGCTAATTGTTTTTAATATGTTAGTAACTATGATACTATTCTAATGATTGTTTAAATAACTAGTACATAGTGTCAATGCTGTTTCAATTCATTCTTATGCCTCCTGCAAAACATTTTCCATACAACACGAATGCACACACACACACACACATTCACACGGAGGGAACTTCTTCATGTGACAAAGGTCACATTGCAGGAAAAGCCTGCAAGCAGCTTTTTGTTAGCCTGGTCCCAGATCCGTTTCTGCTTTTGGGTACTCGTCATTGTCAAGACAAACATGCTATGACAATTCTATAAGGAGTTGGCAAGAGCGCAGTAACAGACTGGCACCCAGGCTAGTGGATTCCAGACTGGCACCCAGGCTAGTGGATTCCAGACTGGCACCCAGGCTAGTGGATTCCAGACTGGCACCCAGGCTAGCGGATTCCAGACTGGCACCCAGGCTAGCGGATTCCAGACTGGCACCCAGGCTAGCGGATTACAGACTGGCACCCAGGCTAGCGGATTACAGACTGGCACCCAGGCTAGCGGATTACAGACTGGCACCCAGGCTAGCGGATTACAGACTGGCACCCAGGCTAGCGGATTACAGACTGGCACCCAGGCTAGCGGATTACAGACTGGCACCCAGGCTAGCGGATTACAGACTGGCACCCAGGCTAGCGGATTACAGACTGGCACCCAGGCTAGCGGATTACAGACTGGCACCCAGGCTAGCGGATTACAGACTGGCACCCAGGCTAGCGGATTACAGACTGGCACCCAGGCTAGCGGATTACAGACTGGCACCCAGGCTAGCGGATTACAGACTGGCACCCAGGCTAGCGGATTACAGACTGGCACCCAGGCTAGCATTTTGTGGGGCACACACTAGAAAAATATATTACCATCTTGGAATGTGTGATGAAATGGTTCATGATCAGTTGGCAGATATTTATCTATAGCAGGGCTTTCCCACTCTTCCTGGAGCAGCCAGGTCGTTCAAGTTTGGTGTCGAAATTGGACGTCTATCCACGTCCTGAAATGTTGGGAAATGCCTTCAAAACCGGCCACTAGGGGCAACAGTGAGCACTATTACCTTCAAGTAGGCTTGGGTTTTGCCAGGGTGTTGTGGATGGCCGAAATCCCATGACTGGATCAGAAGGCTGTGTGTTCGATCCCAGTTGTGGACAATATCCCAAACTTTAACCATTCAGAATGAGTCCCTAAACTGAACCCTTAACTTCAACATTTGGAGAAATGGAACGATACACTTTGAAATTTGATGTTTGGAGCAACGTGGCCAGCTTTTTGCCTGGAGAGCAACCATCCTGCAGGTTTTCAGTCCAACCCCAGCTGTAACTAACCTGATTCAGCTTATCAACCAGCTAATTCAATTCAGGTGAGCTACATTAGGGTTGGAGTGTAAACCTACAGTGCGGTAGCCCCCCAGGAACAGGGTTGGAGTGTAAACCTACAGGACGGTAGCTCTCCAGGAACAGGGTTGGAGTGTAAACCTACAGGACGGTAGCTCTCCAGGAACAGAGCCCTGATCTATAGTATATTCATAAGTAAAGAGAAAACCTTGTCCCCAGAGAATCAAATAATATATGGTGTTCTTGAGATATCAAACAGAAAATAATTAGGGAGAGGAGAGCATCAAGATCCTAAGCAGGGTGACGGTGGACCTGAACAAACTGTTACTAACTAAATACTCTGGAGGGCCTGGTACCGGTACCGTAACTAAATACACTGGAGGGCCCGGTACCGGTACTGTAACTAAATACACTGGAGGGCCCGGTACCGGTACCGTAACTAAATACACTGGAGGGCCCGGTACTGTAACTAAATACACTGGAGAGCCCGGTACTGGTACCGTAACTAAATACACTGGAGGGCCTGGTACCGTAACTAAATACACTGGAGGGCCCGGTACTGGTACCGTAACTAAATACACTGGAGGGCCTGGTACCGTAACTAAATACACTGGAGGGCCCGGTACTGGTACCGTAACTAAATACACTGGAGGGCCTGGTACCGTAACTAAATACACTGGAGGGCCTGGTACCGTAACTAAATACACTGGAGGGCCCGGTACTGGTACCGTAACTAAATACACTGGAGGGCCTGGTACTGTAACTAAATACACTGGAGGGCCTGGTACCGGTACTGTAACTAAATACACTGGAGGGCCCGGTACCGGTACTAAATACACTGGAGGGCCCAGTACCGGTACCGTAACTAAATACACTGGAGGGCCCAGTACCGGTACTGTATGAGCTGCTTGGAGGGTGTTGGCAGTCAGATAAATGTTTCCTGATGAAACCCAAGTTATTAATCTGCAATTGAGAAAAGCAGTCAAAAAACATAAAAACACAACAATATTAAGCAGGAAATGCATAGAAAACGTGGGGTAAAGAAACGAACAAGGCTTTGACATAAAATAAGGTGAATGCACCAATTTGTAAGTCGCTCTGGATAAGAGCGTCTGCTAAATGACGTAAATGTAAAAATAAAGCATATAAACGTTGACATGCCTCTAAAGTTTAACACAGCTCTGCTACACTGTTCAAATAAAATGTGGAAAAACCACAGCAAGTGAGAGAGACCTCATTCCAGTTTTGAAACGCAGGACGCCGTTGCAAAGTGTAAAAGGTTGGGTTTACAACCGTCTATCTGTCACACAAGAGGAGCCCTACTTCCCTAGGGCTCCGTTCCCTGAAGCAGAGGGTCAGAATGTGGGTGGGGCGTTGCACCCGTCTCCCCCTCCTTCTCATCCTCCTACTTCCTCCTGAGTGAAGCTAACTGCCAGCTCACGGAGCGTGACACTTTAAAAATGCCAGACTACAAACACCCTCCTGACTTACTGACGCTGTGTTTAAATTAAAGACGTTTGGACACCAAGGAATCGTTTTCCTCGGTCTCTGTCGACTAGGTTTGACAGATGTGCTCTAAACAGCAGGTGGGCCTGTGTTGAGTGACGCATGACATCAGCTGCTGTGACAGGAAGGAGATCAGAAATGAATGTGCCACATGTGAAAACTAAGGCAGACAGAGGTGGCAGGTTGAAGAGGTCCGACCCTGAAGTCGGCCTGACAACATTTTCTCATGTCTTAGATCTATATGAACATCAGGAGTCTCAATGATCTGTAATCTCACTAAATAAGGTTTCTGCTTCATTCATCTTCAATCTTATTAGCTAAAATGATCACAAGGTTGTGTTGTAAGTTTTAAAAACACTGAATGTTTTCTCCAGCTGAGCCTCTATCCCCAGCTGCTAGATAAACACTCTTCGTCACTGGCTAGTGGTTTGTTGTGCACGTTGTGTGTTCTGTGTGCCAGGTATTTGACCACCATCACAACAGGAAATGATCACGTGGGTTTTAATGGTAGAAAAATAAAAATAAAAACAAACCAATGAACACACACGACAAATTAAATGACCTCACTAATTTCAGGCCAATGCGCCTATATGATGCGCTAGCTTGTTACTGAATCCCTTTAACATTTGTAAAAACTAATTAATACAGCAATTGGAGAAAAGGTCAACAGGAAAGAGTAGACAAAAGGAAAAAGAGGAAGGTTTGGCCCAAGACAGTCCTAGATGCCTCCCTCCATTTTCTTGTGTTTTAGGGTGTTGCAGGGAGGTATTTGATGAAGGTAACATAAGTGACCATCATTCTCTCTTTAATCTCAACAGTTTGTCAGAGAGTCCTCAGTGTATGGTGGGATGCAAGGTTCAAACATAATAATAATAATAATAATAATGTATTTTCTTGGAAATTAAAGGAGAAATAAGAAAAAGTTAACCAATTCCTTCATTTCCCTAGACGGCATCTGTTGTGGCTGTCGTTCTCACAGGCGTTTCTGAGCGAAGATTGACCCAACGACAACTCCTGTGACCAGGGTCATCCCTGCCAGAAGCCACTTCTTAAAGCTCTCCTGAGACTTCCTGCTCTCGGCTGCAGCGTCCATCCCAAAGATCTCTGCAAACCGGTCCTGGAGATAGAGAGAAGGGAGTTTGTGAACAAAATGAGGTATAACCCAAAACGGAACCTAAAATCACTATACCTTTATTATATAAATGCACTAATTTTAAAATCAGAGCCAAATAGAAATGTTCCCAGCACGTCCACAACCAGAAAACCTCCCTATGCGTTTGAACAGCAGTTACCCCCAAGGGAATCCCTTTCATTGTTGACATTTCCCACCATCAGGGTCATGTTGAGCCACCCCCTTCCACTAATTTATTGGAGAGAACGTCCCAGAACGCTGACATAAAGGTCTGCACTTCTGGCTCCAGCCACACGAGGGAACAAGCTCACATTGGATGATTCATCCCATGACATCTGGCACTGATGTTCCTGCTGGCTGAAGCTGGCTGAGGTTGTTTTCAGTGCAGTGAGTGAATATTGGACTTAACTGGCCAGTAAAACAAATAGTTCTCAAACAATCTAATATCACGACTGATGACTATAAACCAAGTAGTTGACATTTCTGTTTGTGTAACCTTCATAACTTAACATTCAGATGGTCAGACAGAGAGTCTTTGTCCCGCTGCTGGAATTCAAGATAGGAGACTCATTCCAGAGACATTCCAAACATGCTGCTTTGATTACAGATGGGTGGTGTGCACGTCTCCCACACCCCTCTCTTCCTTCCTCTCTAACAGGGTGATACCGTCATCACTCCTCCAAATACAGAACAATACTTAACAATGGACCCGGGAAGACGGAAGCACAGAAACAGCATTAAAATAGCCAAGACAGTTGTGTTTCCCTGAACAGGATTTGTGACTGTGACGTCATAGCTGTGAAGGTGTCTGGTAAAAAGCTCCTGAGGAATCAAGAGATGTATTTCATAGGAAAGGGTTCCAAGAATAAGTGTGTGTGTGTGTGTGTGTGGGGGGGGGGGCATGGCAGGGGCAGATAACAGCACAGATGTCAATTCAACGTTTATTCCTCAGTTCTGAAGACCTCAGCTAGGTAGCACTACCAGAGACAGACACTACTGTCGGCCTACAGATAAACACTGCCAGACAGCCATAATACTGTAGACCAGGGAGGGGCGACTCCAGTCCTCAGAGGTCTGATTGGTGTCACACTTCTGCCCCAGCCCCAGTTAACACACCTGACTCCAATAATCAACTAGTCATAATCTTCAGTTTGAACAAAAATATAAAACACAACATGTAAAGTGTTGGTCCTATGTTTCATGAGCTGAAATAAAAGATCCCAGAAATGTTCCATACGCACAAAAACATTTCTCTAAAATATTGTTTACATCCCTGTTAGTGAGCATTTCTCCTTCGCCAAGATAATCCAGCCACCTGACTGGTGTGGCATATCAAGAAGCTGATTAAACAGCATGATCGTTTCACAGGTGCACCTTGTGCTGGGGACAATAAGAGGCCACTCTAAAATGTGAAGTTTTGTCACACAACACAAAGCCACAGATAACTCAGGTTGGAGGGAACACACAGTTGGCATGCTGATCGCAGGAATGTCCAACAGAGCTGTTGCCAGAGAATTTCATGTTAATTTCTCTACCATAAGCCACTCCCAACTTCATTTTAGAGAAATTGTTGCATGTTGTGTTTATATTTTTGTTCAGTATAGTTTAAAAATTAGCTGTGTTTGCTAAAGATGGGGATAAAGTGTGACACCAATCAGACCTCTGAGGACTGGAGTTGCCCCTCCATGGTCTACAGTATTATGGCTGTCTGGCAGTGTTTATCTGTAGGCCAACAGCAGTGTCTGTCTCTGGCAGTGCTACCTAGCTGAGGTCTGACCATCCCTGCAGAGTAGACCTACAGATACAAACCCACTGCAATGAATACTGTATATACACCCATAGTGTTCACATTCATCACTCAATGATTCCGGTGCAAACACTGTCCAAACAAACCCACCACAGCCAAACCAAACTACAGTAGGTGAAGTCTGTCTGCAGAGGCTAAGGAATGTCAACATGTAAGGCTAACTGTAGCACAGCAGTCAGCAGCACTCTGAAGTTAGCCTAGTGGTTAGAGCATTGGGCCGGTAAACGAATCCCTGAGCTGACAAGGTAATAATCTGTCGTTGTGCCCCTGAGCAAGGCAGTTAACCCACTGTTCCCCGGGCGCCGAAGACGTAGATTATGGCAGAGATGGTGGGTTAATGAATGCATTCAGTTGTACAACCGATCAGGTATCTCCCTTTCACTGAGAGGTGAAGCCACAGAGAGTATCGCTCCCTGTGAGAACACCATGAAGGGGAATGACAGGAATGCTGTGGGTGTAGAGAATAAAGATGTTGGTTTGCGATGACAATAGGTCATGATACATGTTTTGAAGCATATCAGAATACAGAGTGAGTGACAGGTGAAACCAAAAGCCTTCAAAAAAAATACAATAATAATACAATAAAATAGGATAAGAGTTCACTTCACTTTCCCTCCCCTGAAAGAATATTAATAAAATACAAGAATACATTTTATTTTTTAACACACTTGCTCATCTTTCTACCATATCATCTAGGTTCATCTTCAATGTATCTGCCCAGGTCCGTCTCAGCTCTACACTGCTTCCTGTGGTCTGTAATGATGGCAGGCAGCAGCATAATACTCAAGCCTGTAGTCTTCAGTGCTTATTGATCTCAGGAGGTCTAATGTGTATTCTACCTGCCCAGGCATGACCACACCACACACCCCGACACAGTCCACACACTGTATAACCACACCTTTCTAGTGACCTGGGGTCTAAATGCTCAATGACTGTTAGTAAATCACACTGGTCTATCCTACACGTTCAATTATCCTACATGTTCAATTATCCTACATTATCCTACACGTTCAATTATCCTACATGTTCAATTATCCTACATTATCCTACACGTTCAATTATCCTACACATTCAATTATCCTACACGTTCAATTATCCTACATGTTCAATTACTGGTAGTAAATCACAGGTCTATCCTACATGTTAAATTATCCTACATGTTAAATTATCCTACATGTTCAATGACTGGTAGTAAACATTGTAATGTTTGTTATTCTCCATGTCTGGGTGGTTCTCTCTCAGTGTGAGCTAGCTAGCCCTAAAACTACTCTCTCTGTGTGAGCTAGCTAGCCCTAAACCCACTCTCTCAGTGTGAGCTACCTAGCCCTAAACCTACTCTCTCAGTGTGAGCTACCTAGCCCTAAACCTACTCTCTCAGTGTGAGCTACCTAGCCCTAAACCTACTCTCTCAGTGTGAGCTACCTAGCCCTAAACCCACTCTCTGTGTGAGCTACCTAGCCCTAAACCTACTCTCTCAGTGTGAGCTACCTAGCCCTAAACCCACTCTCTCAGTGTGAGCTACCTAGCCCTAAACCCACTCTCTCAGTGTGAGCTACCTAGCCCTAAACCCACTCTCTGTGTGAGCTACCTAGCCCTAAACCCACTCTCTGTGTGAGCTACCTAGCCCTAAACCCACTCTCTGTGTGAGCTACCTAGCCCTAAACCCACTCTCTGTGTGAGCTACCTAGCCCTAAACCCACTCTCTGTGTGAGCTACCTAGCCCTAAACCCACTCTCTCAGTGTGAGCTACCTAGCCCTAAACCTCCTCTGTGTGAGCTACCTAGCCCTAAACCTACTCTCTCAGTGTGAGCTACCTAGCCCTAAACCTACTCTCTGTGTGAGCTACCTAGCCCTAAACCCACTCTCTCAGTGTGAGCTACCTAGCCCTAAACCCACTCTGTGTGAGCTACCTAGCCCTAAACCTACTCTCTCTGTGTGAGCTACCTAGCCCTAAACCTACTCTCTCAGTGTGAGCTACCTAACCCTAAACCTACTCTGTGTGAGCTACCTAGCCCTAAACCTACTCTCTCAGTGTGAGCTACCTAGCCCTAAACCTACTCTCTCAGTGTGAGCTACCTAGCCCTAAACCCACTCTCTGTGTGAGCTAGCTAGCCCTAAACCTACTCTCAGTGTGAGCTAGCTAGCCCTAAACCTACTCTCAGTGTGAGCTAGCTAGCCCTAAACCTACTCTCTGTGTGAGCTACCTAGCCCTAAACCTACTCTCTGTGTGAGCTACCTAGCCCTAAACCTACTATCTGTGTGAGCTACCTAGCCCTAAACCCACTCTCTGTGTGAGCTACCTAGCCCTAAACCCACTCTCTGTGTGAGCTACCTAGCCCTAAACCTACTCTCTCTGTGTGAGCTACCTAGCCCTAAACCTATTCTCTCAGTGTGAGCTACCTAGCTCTAAACCTACTCTCAGTGTGTGCTACCTAGCCCTAAACCCACTCTCTCAGTGTGAGCTACCTAGCCCTAAACCTACTCTCTCAGTGTGAGCTACCTAGCCCTAAACCCACTCTGTGTGAGCTACCTAGCCCTAAACCCACTCTGTGTGAGCTACCTAGCCCTAACCCTCCTCAGTGTGAGCTACCTAGCCCTAAACCTACTCTCTGTGTGAGCTACCTAGCCCTAAACCTACTCTCTCCAGTGTGAGCTACCTAGCCCTAAACCTCCTCTCTCAGTGTGAGCTACCTAGCCCTAAACCTACTCTCTCCAGTGTGAGCTACCTAGCCCTAAACCTACTCTCTCTCTCTCTCCAGTGTTTTCCACTTGTTCCCCAGAGATGACAGGTGCTAAGCAGCAGCCATTCTAAGATGTTTTCCAGCCTCTGGGTTATTTTTTTTAATCGATAGCTGAAGAGAGAAGGAGAGAGGAGGAGAGAGGAGGGACGGAGGAGGAGAGAGGAGGAGAGAGAAGGAGAGAGGAGGGACGGAGAAGGCCGTGGGGCAAAGGGGGAAAAAAAAAAACATTTCATTATAAGGTTGCCACGGTTACCAGAGAGCAGCTGATCGGTGTGTTTGTGTCTGATAGATTATCCAAAGCTACATGGCTGGGAGGAAAGGACCAGCAACACCACCACCAGCCCCCGAGTCAGGGCCCCCCCGAGTCAGGGCCCCCCGAGTCAGGGCCCCCCGAGTCAGTTCTATCAGGTTACCCCACTGTTTCACACCACCATCATGACCTGTAACAATGTCACCTTGGTGAAACACTGACCACTAGATTCGTTTTTTATCAATGAAAAAGGGGCTATTTTAGAGAATGTAAGCAATATTTAAGATAGTTTTGAGGTTTAGACTAAAGTGTTTCTCTTCATAATGTAGAGCCCTTAGGAACCCAGAGAGAGAGAATCTGAATTAACCAGAGCCTTTCAAATAATTCAGCATCAGCTGATCTGGGCAGGTCTCTTTCAATAGAGGCCTCAGCTCAGTTTGGCAACCTGAAAGGAAAATATGCAGAGGGAACACAGTTACCAAACAGAGTTGAAACAATGCTAAAAAGGGGAGTGTTCCATTCAAATGCAGAAAGGAATCCAGAATGTTCAGCCAGCCTAGTTCTGTGAACTACAGAATGCTGGCATAGCCCTGGGAACACAGAAGCCTCTGAATAGAACTACTAATAAAAAAGGCCAGATTCCGCTTTAAACCAGCCCAACGAAAGACAACGGAGGGTTGCTAAACCCCTTGGTCACACTGGACGGATTTCCTGTCAAATGCTGCATTCTTCAGTGATGACGCAGGACACATCTAGATTGTATCATCCAGTATTTGAGTAATATGTTATCAGCTCATGTCTCAGACATGCCTCTGATGTCGAAGTCTGACCTTTGCTGAGTCATAACGAAAACACGGGATGTGTTGTGCTTCTGGGGCAAAAGTGCAATTCCACATCAGTACGTCTTGTTTGTTGAGTAAACTTAGATAAACAAACTGTTGCGTTAGATTACATTTGAGTGACATCAAAGGACGGCTTTTAATCTTCCCCGCTGGTCAAATATGTTGAATATACTCACATTGACCACAGGTGGACCTCTTATCTGACATCGTGATGCACACAGGCAGGGCAGAACTAGGCTAAAGTTGACAGCGAAGACACTACCCCCAGTCCCACCCTCAGAAAACAGCTCCTCATGCCTGTCAGCAGATCATCCCATAGGGCGGCGCACAATTGGCCAAGCGCCGTCCAGGTTTGGCCGGTGTAGGCCATCATTGTAAAGAATAATTTGTTCTTAACTGACTTGCCAAGTTAAATAAAAGTTTCAATAAATTTTAAAAAATAAGGTCATATGACAACTGGCAGACAGTCATCCACCAGAGTGTGAAAGTCGGGCTTTGGGCCAAACCATAATACACCTGCAGCATGGGGAGGGGTTCATACACCTGGCAAAGCACTAGAGCAAGGCTCTGTTCTGCCTTGAACTTCTCCTGCTCAAATAGCTAGAGTACTATGTAGTCATAAAGACTGGTGACTGATTACAAACAACAACCAACACTAAACTACTCTGTCATTCACGCCCCTTTAAACACTCATGCAAGGCCGAGGCCAGAGGAGACGACGCAGGCCGAGGAGACTACGCAGGCCGAGGAGACTACGCAGGCCGAGGCCAGAGGAGGCTACGCGGGCCGAGGCCAGAGGAGACTACGCGGGCCGAGGCCAGAGGAGACTACGCGGGCCGAGGCCAGAGGAGGCTACGCGGGCCGAGGCCAGAGGAGGCTACGCGGGCCGAGGAGACTACGCAGGCCGAGGCCAGAGGAGGCTACGCGGGCCGAGGCCAGAGGAGAACACCCAGGCCGAGGCCAGAGGAGAACACCCAGGCCGAGGCCAGAGGAGAACACCCAGGCCGAGGCCAGAGGAGAACACCCTGGCCGAGGCCAGAGGAGAACACCCTGGCCGAGGCCAGAGGAGAACACCCAGGCCGAGGCCAGAGGAGAACACCCAGGCCGAGGCCAGAGGAGACTACGCAGGCTGACCTAGTCGGTTCGGGGATTCAAACCAGCAACAGTTCGGTTACTGGCCCAACCACTAGACTACCTGCTGCCCTTACCACTGTCATCAGACCTAACACTCTTAACCACCAGACTACCTGCTGCCCTTACCACTGTTATCAGACCTAACACTCTTAACCACTAGACTACCTGCTGCCCTTACAACTGTTATCAGACCTAACACTCTTAACCACTAGACTACCTGCTGCCCTTACAACTGTTATCAGACCTAACACTCTTAACCACTAGACTACCTGCTGCCCTTACCACTGTTATCAGACCTAACACTCTTAACCACTAGACTACCTGCTGCCCTTACCACTGTCATCAGACCTAACACTCTTAACCACTAGACTACCTGCTGCCCTTACCACTGTCATCAGACCTAACACTCTTAACCACTAGACTACCTGCTGCCCTTACCACTGTCATCAGACCTAACACTCTTAACCACTAGACTACCTGCCTCTCTAACTAGGAGATGGTCTGGTAAGAAGGACAATATGGATCAAGGAAGTTGATGGTGACCTTCCAGCTGGCTGTCACTGTAGGTTCTAGTCTACACATGAAGGAGAATCTGTCTGACCTCTTCCTCTAGTGGGCCGTGTCTCTGCTGAGCCATCCGGAGGTGAATCCATTCATTTAAGAGATTAATGAGTCAGACATTCAGGCTCAGATGCCGATCTGTTCCCAATCTCACTTTGGGTTCACTAGCAGGGCAGCACACATTCTGTCACCACCGCAATCCTCACAGAGTCTAGGGAAAAAAGGGGCCACTGCCGCCACACACACAGAAACATGTGTACATTTTGCTTCTTCAGATCTGCTGTCACCAGCAGCACCCCATAAAGTTGAACCCTCAAAACACTCCCCGACCCCAACCCCCTCACAAAGGGGCAAAGACCTACCATCTGTCTGAAAGAAAGAAACAGGAGAATAGAAAATGATAGGGAGTGACAGAGGAAGAGATTAATGAGAGTGAGGGGTGTAATGGGATAGGAGACAAGGAGACTAGGAGAGGAAAGACAACATGAAAATATGGCTACAACATTTACTTATTTTTATTTAACTAGGCAAGTCAGTTAAGAACAAATTCATATTTACATGATGTATTTCATCTTTAGTTAATCTAGATGTTCCGCTAGCGGAACGTCTGCTCCAATATCCAATGATGGGCGGGGCGCGAAATACAAACTCCTCTAAAATCCGAAAACTTCCATTTTTCAAACATATGACTATTTTACAGCTATTTAAAGACAAGACTCTCGTTAATAAAACCACACTGTCCGATTTCAAAAAGGCTTTACAGCGAAAGCAAAACATTAGATTATGTCAGCAGAGTACCCAGCCAGAAATAATCAGACACCCATTTTTCAAGCTAGCATATAATGTCACAAAAAACAAAACCACAGCTAAATGCAGCACTAACCTTTGATTATCTTCATCAGATGACACACCTTGGACATTATGTTATACAATACATGCATGTTTTGTTCAATCAAGTTCATATTTATATCAAAAACCAGCTTTTTACATTAGCATGTGACGTTCAGAACTAGCATTCCCACCGAACACTTCCGGTGAATTTACTAAATTACTCACGATAAACGTTCACAAAAAGCATAACAATTATTTTAAGAATTATAGATACAGAACTCCTCTATGCACTCGATATGTCCGATTTTAAAATAGCTTTTCGGATGAAGCACATTTTGCAATATTCTAAGTACATAGCCCGGCATCACAGGGCTAGCTATTTAGACACCCAACCAGTTTAGCCTTCACCAAAATCACATTTCCTATAAGAAAAATGGTCTTACCTTTCCTGTTCTTCGTCAGAATGCACTCCCAGGACTTCTACTTCAATAACAAATGTTGGTTTGGTCCCAAATAATCCATCGTTATGTTCCATCAGCAACGTTTTGTTCGTGCGTTCTAGACACTATCCCAATGGTAAATCACGGTCACGAGCATGGCGCAGAACGTGACAAAAAATTTCTAAATATTCCATTACCGTACTTCGAAGCATGTCAACCGCTGTTTAAAACCAATTTTTATGCAATTTATCTCGTAGAAAAGCGATAATATTCCGACCGGGAATCTGCATGTCTGTAAACTGAGGGAAAAACCGAAAGCCGGGGGCGGGGCAGGTCGCGAGCGTAAGGCTTTCTCCTCTGATAGACCACTTAGCTTTTGCTCTCGTGTGCTTCAGCCAGGGCTTTGAATTACGTCATTCCTGTTTTTCCAGGGCTCTGAGACCCCATTGGAGATGTGGGAAGTGTCACGTAAGAGCAGAGATCCCTTGTAAAAGATAGAGAGAATCAACAAGGGCAAGAAATGTTCAGACAGGGTACTTCCTGAACAGAACCTTCTCAGGTTTTTGCCTGCCATAGGAGTTCTGTTATACTCACAGACACCATTCAAACAGTTTTAGAAACTTTGGAGTGTTTTCTATCCAAAGCTAATAATTATATGCATATTCTAGTTTCTGGGCAGGACTAACAATCAGATTAAATCGGGTACGTTTTTTATCCAGCCGTGAAAATACTGCCCCCTAGCCATAAGAGGTTAACTAGTCTACATATGAAGGAGCAATGACGGCTGGGCCAATTGTGCGCCGCCCTATGGGACTCCCAATCACATCCAGTTGTGATTCAGCCTGGAATGAAACCAGGGTCTGTATTGATGCCTCTAGCACGGAGATGCAGTGCCTTAGCCACGCCACTCGGGAGCCCCAAATATGGCTCTTATTACATTTCTGCCAATTCCAACAACAACGATCATGATGATCACAAGTCAGTTTAATTATATTCATTACAGCGCTTTCAGATTCTGGAATATTTGCTGGGCACCGTAGCCCCTCACCCCATGTCAGTTTAATAGATCACAGCTACCACACTAATCCCATAGAGAGGTCTCATAATCTGATATCAGTTTCTATACACACACACAGAGAGACCGAGGAAGAAACCGAGGGAGGGGATAATGGGGAGAAATGCAGGCCTATACAGTCAAATCTATTAAAGATGGAGAAACTGCAAGTAAGATAAAACAGGCCGAGGGACAGAGAGAGGCCGAGGGACAGAGAGAGGCCGAGGGACAGAGAGAGGCCGAGGGACAGAGAGAGGCCGAGGGACAGAGAGAGATCGAGGGACAGATTCAGAGTGACAGAGAGAGGGAGAGAGAGAAAATGGGGAAAGGAATCCTGACCTGATTTCCCACACTAAGCCAGCTCAGAACTGGAGCAGAGAGAGCAGCAAACACAATGTCTCCACTGAGAGTACACCAACACACACACACACCACTGCTCTAGTTCCTCTACCAACACACACACACACACACACACACACACACACACACCCCTCCTCCCTCCCTGCTGATGAACCCCAAGCCCCTCCTCCCTCCCTGCTGATGAACCCCAAGCCCCTCCTCCCTCCCTGCTGATGAACACCAAGCCCCTCCTCCCTCCCTGCTGCTGAACACCAAGCCCCTCCTCCCTCCCTGCTGCTGAACACCAAGCCCCTCCTCCCTCCCTGCTGCTGAACACCAAGCCCCTCCTCCCTCCCTGCTGCTGAACACCAAGCCCCTCCTCCCTCCCTGCTGCTGAACACCAAGCCCCTCCTCCCTCCCTGCTGCTGAACACCAAGCCCCTCCTCCCTCCCTGCTGAACACCAATCCCCTCCTCCCTCCCTGCTGAACACTGATCTACATCAGCACAGCTGGATGTCTGGCTGCTCTGTACAGAATCACAAATTGCCATATTTAGAGCACAGCAACAGCTCATTGCTTAGTGTGGTGCTGCTAGGTTGGATGGCGAGCTGTGTTGGTGCACCAAGTGAGCCAGTAGTGCTGCAGGTTCCTCTTCCACATCACTGGCTGATGGATGATAGAGGCTATAAATAGAGGAGAGAGAGGGGGAGGTACCACTAAATGGACTGCTCCATCGGGCAAGACCCCATTACACATGTACACACACACACACAGATGTGCATAGACAGTGTTTTTTTTCTCCCATCTCATCCAGTCTGTAGTGTACACGTGATGGTGGCTGGATCCCCCTACAACCCTGGAGGAGTGGAACGTCCCAACCTTCCTTGAAGGTGAGTTGAGCCCCCCCCCCTGCAACCCTGGAGCAATGGAATGGCCCAATCTCTCTCTCTCTCCTCAGCATCAAACCTCCTGTCCCAGACTGACGGTTTTGTGACAAGGCTGTGGGAGACAGAATCACACCATATGTTTACTGCCATTTTCACTCAGTCACTGACACGCCATCAACCACAAACAACCCCCACACAGACAATGTCTACACAGACAATGCAGTGTGTGCAAGACTGAACACATTTATAAGGAAACGCTTTATTGATAAAGACAAAACAAACTTGTAAGTGTCCGTGTGCACGTGTGGGTAAGCTCGCTGCCGCCGGCTAGCCCTGGTTATGAATTGGGGAGCAGCTTCATGCACAAGTCTCCACTCACGGCGGTACACGTTAACTGGTTGTTTTGAAAGTCCAGGCTAACCGGCAGGGGATCTCGGAGCAGCAGTGGGCCCCACTCTGTGTGGACACATCCTGGCAGCCATCAACCACTGTCCCGCTGCCTTGTGGGTTAGTCTGCTATGACAAAGGCTAGGTGAGCACACCCCTGAGACAAAAGCAGTGCTGGCGGCGAGCGGTTGGCGAGCGGTTGGCGGACGCTGACAGACTGGATCCAGCAGCCTCCGGTGGAAGATACTGGTCGTCTTGGGTTTCCTCTTCCTACAGTGAAGCAGTGCTGTTGGTATCCACTATCCATTTCTGACCTTGGTGAAGCCATCAACCGGAAACCGGACTGAAGTCTGGCGGCGTTGGGGTATCTGGTGACGGGTGCAGGAGTGAATGCACCGGGAGCCCTTAAAAATCAGACCCGTGCACGCCAGCGGCACAGGACTATTATGGCCGCCAGCAGTTGGGACTTGAGTGGCAGCTGCTCTTGGTAGACCCCTGTGTGACTGAGCAGCCCTATTTAGGAGCCACACTGCTCACCCCAGCTGGGGAGAGGCCTATGAAAGGAGCTCCCGATAGGCTACCGCACCTATCGGGAGCTCCACTCAGCAGTCAAAAAATGCTAAAGAAAACTGACGACATGGAACATCAGAATTATTTTGGACAATGATGATAATAGTGATAGACCCCATTGGAGAACAGCTTTGATTGCTGCAGAACTAAGGCTCTACAGCATTGACATTTCTGCCCTGAGTGAAACCAGGTTCCTGGATGAAGGTTCCTTGAAAGTGGAGGGAGAACGCTACACCTTCTTCTAGAAAAGGTTACCCTCCGGGTGGACATCAGCACAGTGTGGGACTGGCAATTTAGAACAGCCTTTTACCCAGCCTCACCAAAAAGTGGAAGACTCAAAAAGTGGAAAACTTTCCGGTAAATTTCCGCAATTTTCCCAGAAATTTTCCATGGGAAGTTAAGCCCTGGAATTTGGGGAATTTTGCTTAAACTCCTAACAAAAAGAAGGACTACATGCTTTCTGGTAAGTTTTGATTACAATACTGGGTGGGTGAATATATTTTATCTGACATACATTATATTTTGTTAACTAGTAAATAGTAGCCTACAGCAAAGTGTGTTTAAATAATTTCGAACTTGTTAACAATTTCTGCTAGTTAGTTTTTACTACGATGTGGGCTTTAGCTTGCTTGAGCCTGCTAACTGAGGAGTGTTAATTCACCTGTTTCCATAAATGTTTTTAAATTAAACATGTATCTTACAAAGGAGTTGTTTAATCTAACTGCTTAACTATTTATCTGTATATGGAATTGTATTTGTTTTTTTTATAATTTTTTCCTAATCTTTACAGGAAATTGCCACAGGCAATCTATCTGATGTGTGGAGACATTTCACTGCAGCTAATGTAGAAGGAAAAGCTGTGTACATGTGCAAATACTGTGCCAAATCATGTGTGAATAATACAACAAAGATGCAGAATCATCTGGCCAAGTGCATAAAGTTCCCTCAGCACTCACAACAAGCAACCTCTGGCAAAAGTCCCTCTACTTCTATTTGAGGTGAAAATGATGAATCAGGCACCTTATCGATAGCAACAGCTCATGGTCCTCCTGGAATCAGAAGTGTTTAGACTCAATGGAGGAACATAGAGAAATGCTGATGAATGTCTTGCTCGAGCTGTGTATGCAACTGGTTCACCTCTGATGCTCACAGGCAATGTGTATTGGAAGAGATTTCTGAATGTTCTTCACCCAGCATACACCCCTCCAACCAAACATGCTTTATCTACTCATTTTCTTCATACAGAGTTCAACAGAGTGCAAGTGAAGATCAAGCAAATCATAGAGAAAGCAGACTGTATTGCAATCATCTCTGATGGGTGGTCGAATGTTTGTGGGCAAGGAATAATGAACTACATCTCCACCCCTCAACCAGTATTCTACAAGAGCACAGACACAAGGGACAACAGACACACCGGTCTCTATATTGCAGATGAGCTGAAAGCAGTCAATGACCTTGGAGCACAGAAGGTATTTGCACTGGAAACAGACAATGCTGCAAACATGAAGGCTGCTTGGTCTAAAGTGGAGGAGTCCTACCCTCACATCACACCCATTGGCTGTGCTGCTCATGCATGGAATCTGCTCCTCAAGGACATCATGGCACTGAAAACAATGGATACACTCTACAAGAGAACCAAGGAAATGGTTAGGTATGTGAAGGGTCATCAAGTTACAGCAGCCATCTACCTCACCAAGCAAAGTGAGAAGAATAAGAGCACCACATTGAAGCTGCCCAGCAACACCCGTTGGGGTGGTGTTGTCATCATGTTTAACAGTCTGGAAGGGACTTTGTGGATCTGAGGCTCTTTCCCCCATTGCCTTCATCATCCTCCAAATCCCACCAACATCAGCCGCCTCGGAGCGCAACTGGTCCTTGTTTGGGAGCACACACACACCAAAGCATGCAACAGGCTGACCAATACAAGGGTTTAAAGATTGGTCGCCATCCGGGCAAATTTGCGGCTTTTTGAGCCTGACAATGAGCCATCCTCAACAAGGTTGGAAAATGACAATGAAGAGGAGGCCTCAGAGTCTGATGTTCAAGAGGTGGACATTGAGGAGGTCCAGGGAGAAGACATGGAAGCCTGAGAGGAAGACAACCAAAGCTTTAGTTTCTAGACTATCATTTTACGTTGAAAACATTTTTGGGAGATGCGATGGATCATTCAATATCCCCTTTCTTTTGTTGTTCAGTGAAATCATCCCATGTGAAGTCAACTAATTTAATTAAAGTTAAATTCGTAAAAAAAAAAAAAAATAATAATATTGGAAGGATTTAATAATTTGCAATTATGTCTACTTATAAAGATAAATATATCCAATGTAAAAAAAGAAAAAAAATCTACATTTAAAAATGGTATTAATCTTAATTCCCATATATTCCCGTGGAAAGTTTCCACCTGTGAATATTTCAACCCAAGTGGTTACCATTGAAAATCCAAAACAGAGTTGTGAGGATTCTGTGTCATTGTAGAGGTTAGAAAAACAGACAGGCAATGGCCAACCCAAGTTAAGATCTACCCATCAGAATGTCTATTACTGTTCACATGGTCCTCTACCCATCAGACTGTTCACACGGTCCTCTACCCATCAGACTGTTCACACGGTCCTGGGGGGAGTTACACATACACTTGTCTGTACGTGCGCACACCCAGAGGTCCTTTGTTTAAGGTGGTCACGTGAACGGGTCTAGGACACTGTTCGATCCATTGTATCAAAAGCACTGTACGACAACTATAAAAACAGACTACTTCAAAAACTCATTTAGCATTTT
Organism: Salmo trutta; assembly: GCF_901001165.1. Taxonomy (NCBI): domain Eukaryota; kingdom Metazoa; phylum Chordata; class Actinopteri; order Salmoniformes; family Salmonidae; genus Salmo; species Salmo trutta. The sequence goes on along the minus strand of NC_042986.1, from coordinate 37,962,210 downwards.
CATTTCAGAAACATACCAACATTACTCATTTGAAACGTACACTTGAAAATGTTAACAAAATCCCCATGGTGACCAGGTATAGGCAAGACATTCAGGGAGGTGGGAGGGATCTGAGACATCTATCAGGGGGAGGACACAGTCAGTCGTGATTGGTGATCACGTCAAATGGATTGAAGAAAATTAGGAAACATGGATGGATGGGTAAACAAACGAGTGGACACGTGACGGTGCGTGCACACACACACACACACACACACACACACACACACACACACCACGGCGATGCTGGCGTGTTGTTGCTTGTCTGGTCTGCAACACAACTGCTAGTGTGTGGTGGTTGGGGGAGGGAGGGAGGACGAGAGAAGGAGGGTTGATGTGTCCCAGGGGTACGTCTCCTTGTCCTTTCCTTTAGGGCAGTCTGACATACAGCGGCAGGGAATAGGCGTGTGGATCAGGCAGTGTATCCTATGTGCAGTGTTTATGTATTCATTGAAAGGGCTCGACTGTCTAGAACAAATATGTGCTGCCTATGAAATGTCCACAAAAAAGACAAAATAGCAAGAGCTCAAGTTCTCCAGTCACAGAGTATAGGACATGAATACATTCATGTGGTATAAGAGACAAATATAGCCTGTGTGAGGTTTAAGCAATAAGGCCCGGGGGGGGGGGGGGGGGGGGGTCAATAAACCACGGCTAAAGGCTGTTCTTAAGCACGACGCAACGCGGAGTGCCTGGACACTATAAACTGGTTACCAACATAATTAGAGCAGATTTTTTTCCCCCCCTTACATGTGTCATACGGTGTGATATACCACGGCTGTCAGCCAATCAGCATTGAGGGCTCGAACCACCCAGTTTATAATATGTGTTACGCAGCGGCTTGGAGGGGATGTAGCCTACAGTTGAGGTGTGGCACTCTCACAGACACAAAGGAGATAAGCATGAAATAAAGGAATAGTTTTTCTCTCTTCTCTACTAGCGTCGTCCCACCCGCATGTCCAGATATTATTCACCCATAATTGGTACTAACACAAACCCCCTCAGGCATTCTCTCCACCATACTGTTACAGTAGACTACATTCTCTCTCTCCACCATACTGTTAGTGTATCAGACTACATTCTCTCCCTCCACATTGTTACAGTGTAACAGACTACATTCTCTCCCTCCACCATACTGTTACAGTAGACTACATTCTCTCCCTCCACCATACTGTTACAGTAGACTACATTCTCTCCCTCCACCATACTGTTACAGTAGACTACATTCTCTCCCTCCACCATACTGTTACAGTAGACTACATTCTCTCTCTCCACCATACTGTTACAGTAGACTACATTCTCTCCCTCCACCATACTGTTACAGTAGACTACATTCTCTCCCTCCACCATACTGTTACAGTAGACTACATTCTCTCTCTCCACCATACTGTTACAGTAGACTACATTCTCTCCCTCCACCATACTGTTACAGTAGACTACATTCTCTCTCTCCACCATACTGTTACAGTAGACTACATTCTCTCCCTCCACCATACTGTTACAGTAGACTACATTCTCTCCCTCCACCATACTGTTACAGTAGACTACCTTCTCTCCCTCCACCATACTGTTACAGTAGACTACATTCTCTCCCTCCACCATACTGTTACAGTGTAACAGACTACATTCTCTCCCTCCACATTGTTACAGTGTAACAGACTACATTCTCTCCCTCCACCATACTGTTAGTGTAACAGACTACATTCTCTCCCTCCACCATACTGTTACAGTGTAACAGACTACATTCTCTCCCTCCACCATACTGTTACAGTGTAACAGACTACATTCTCTCCCTCCACCATACTGTTACAGTGCAACAGACTACATTCTCTCCCTCCACCATACTGTTACAGTAGACTACCTTCTCTCCCTCCACCATACTGTTACAGTAGACTACATTCTCTCCCTCCACCATACTGTTACAGTGTAACAGACTACATTCTCTCCCTCCACATTGTTACAGTGTAACAGACTACATTCTCTCCCTCCACCATACTGTTAGTGTAACAGACTACATTCTCTCCCTCCACCATACTGTTACAGTGTAACAGACTACATTCTCTCCCTCCACCATACTGTTACAGTGTAACAGACTACATTCTCTCCCTCCACCATACTGTTACAGTGCAACAGACTACATTCTCTCCCTCCACCATACTGTTACAGTGCATCAGACTACATTCTCTCCCTCCACCATACTGTTACAGTGCAACAGACTACATTCTCTCCCTCCACCATACTGTTACAGTGTAACAGACTACATTCTCTCCCTCCACCATACTGTTACAGTGTAACAGACTACATTCTCTCCCTCCACCATACTGTTACAGTGTAACAGACTACATTCTCTCCCTCCACCATACTGTTACAGTGCAACATACTACATTCTCCCTCCACCATACTGTTACAGTGCATCAGACTACATTCTCTCCCTCCACCATACTTTTACAGTAGACTACATTCTCTCCCTCCACCATACTGTTACAGTAGACTACATTCTCTCCCTCCACCATACTGTTACAGTGTAACAGACTACAGTCTCTCCCTCCACCATACTGTTACAGTAGACTACATTCTCTCCCTCCACCATACTGTTACAGTAGACTACATTCTCTCCCTCCACCATACTGTTACAGTGTATCAGTAGACTACATTCTCTCACACAATTTGTTTTGAAATGATGTTCTTTGGCACTCTGTTTCACTTTCTAACCTCCTTCACCACTGAGGTCAGAGAGAACGGTTCAAGGGGGATTCCACATATCATTCCTTAAATGTACTGTTCCCGCCATTCACTTTAACCTCCTTTACCACTGAGGTCAGATAGTCAACGGTTGGTTCTCTCAAAGGGGACTCCACCTGTCACTCAGTCTTCATAACTTAATCTGCTGTTCCCTCAACTAACTATCAACCTTTCAGTCGTTCTTCTCAGTTAATATTTCTCTAACACAAATCAAGACTGAATATGTTATGAAGCAGCAATGGGATGAAGAGCGGTCAGGGAGAACTGAATGAACATGTTTGTTAGGTAGGACAGCAGTAAGTCATCCTGTGCTGTAACAGGGTGTGGCCTCCCCTATGCAGCTGGCTAGTTCTCTTTCTAACACCACAATACAATCAGGTAATAGGACACACCTACTCTATACATCTTACAGCTGCCAACGGATCTGTGTGTTTTAGAGAAAGAGCATAGCCTACGTGTTTCAGAAAAGAAAAAAAAAGGAGGACAGAGAAGTGTGTAGGTTAGGTTTGTAATTAAACATGAGCGAAATGGGTAAACAAGAGGGCATTTCTTTCTGGAAAATATAGGGTACATTTTAATAGATTCCCCTGTGGTGTGGGGATGTCCCAGGTCCTCACCGGTCGTGGAAAAAAGTACCCAAAAGTCATACCTGAGTAAAAGTTAAGATCACTTAATAGAAAATGACGACTCAGGTAACAGATAGTTTAAAACCTCTCTGGGATAGGGGGCAGTGTTTTCACGTCCGGATGAAAAGCGCGCCCAAAGTAAACTGCCTGCTACTCAGGCCCAGAAGCTAGGATATGCATATAATTGGTAGATTTGGATAGAAAACTCTAAAGTTTCTAAAACTGTTAAAATTATGTCTGAGTATAACACAACTTATTTGGCAGGCGAAACCCGGAGGACAAACCATCCAGGAATTTTTGCTGTTGTTGAGGTGACTGTTTTCAATTAGATTTCTATGGTAACGTAGATCTGTGGCACTTGGTTGCAATTCCTATTGCTTCCACTAGATGTCAACAGTCTTTAGAAATTGGTTGATGTTTTTCTTTAGAGAAATGAAGAAGTACGGCTATTCAGAACGAGGGTACAGCCGAGTGGACTATACTGTTTTGTGTGCGCTCCAGGTCACGCGCTTCACATTGTTTTTATCCGGTATTGAACACAGTTGATCCCGTCTTAAATTTGATCGATTATTTACGTTTTAAAATACCTAAAGTTGGATTAGGAAAGATGTTTGAAATGTTTGGACAGCGTTTACAGGTAACTTATTAGATATTTTGTGGTCATGCTGGGCGAGTTGGAACCGGTGTTTTTCTGAATCAAACGCGCCAAATAAATGGACATTTTGGAGATATAACGACGGAATTAATCGAACAAAAAAGGACCATTTGTGATGTTTATGGGACATATTGGAGTGCCAACAGAAGAAGCTCTTCAAAGGTAAGGCATGAATTATATCGTTATTTCTGAGTTTTGTGTCGCGGCTGGCGGGTTGAAATATGATTGTCATGTGTTTGTGTGATGGGGTGCTGTCCTCAGATAATCGCATGGTTTGCTATCGCCGTAAAGCCTTTTTTAAAATCTGTCAGTGGCTAGATTAACAAGAAGTTAAGCTTTAATTTGGTGTATTGCACTTGTGAATGTATGAAAGTTAAATATTTCTAATAATTTAATTTGAATTTGGCGCTCTGCCATTTCACCGGATGTTGTCAAATCGATCCCGTTAACGGGATTTGATCCATAAAGAGTTAACCTGTTATGGATAGGGGGCAGTATTTTCACGGCCGGATAAAAAAAACGTACCCGATTTAATCTGTTCATTACTCCTGCCCAGAAACTAGAATATGCATCTACATCTAGACGTTCTGCTAGCGGAACACCGCTCCAATATCCAATGATAGGGCGTGGCGCGAAATACAAACTCCTCGAAAATCCGAAAACTTCAATTTCTCAAACATATGACTATTTTACACCATTTTAAAAGACAAGACTCTCCTTTATCTAACCACACTGTCCGATTTCAAAAAGGCTTTACAACGAAAGCAAAACATTAGATTATGTCAGGAGAGTACCCAGCCAGAAATAATCAGACACCCATTTTTCAAGCTAGCATATAATGTCACAAAAACCAAAACCACAGCTAAAATGCAGCACTAACCTTTGATGATCTTCATCAGATGACACTCCTAGGACATTATGTTATACAATACATGCATGTTTTGTTCAATCAAGTTCATATTTATTTCAAAAACCAGCTTTTTACATTAGCATGTGACGTTCAGAACTAGCATTCCCACCGAACACTTCCGGTGAATTGACTAAATTACTCACGATAAACGTTCACAAAAAACATAAATTATTTTAAGAATTATAGATACAGAACTCCTTTATGCAATTGCGGTGTCCGATTTTAAAATAGCTTTTCGGTGAAAGCACATTTTGCAATATTCTGAGTAGATAGCTAGCCTGTGATGGCCGGGCTATTTTGACACCCACCAAGTTTGGTACTAACCAAACTCAGATTTACTATAAGGAAAATTGGATTACCTTTGCTGTTCTTCGTCAGAATGCACTCCCAGGACTTCTACTTCAACAACAAATGTTGGTTTGGTTCCAAATAATCCATAGTTATATCCAAATAGCGGCGTTTTGTTCGTGCGTTCAAGACACTATCCGAAGGGTAACGAAGGGTGACGCGCCGGCGCGTATCGTGACAAAAAATGTCAAAATATTCCATTACCGTACTTCGAAGCATGTCAAACGCTGTTTAAAATCAATTTTTATGCGATTTTTCGCGTAAAATAGCGATAATATTCCGACCGGGAGTCGTTGTTTTCGTTTAAAGACTGAAAATGTAAAATGGACTCTTCACATGCACGCGTCTCATTGTTCTCAGATCGACCACTATCCAAATGCGCTACTGTTTTTCAGCCATGGACTGCAAAGTCATCATTCAACGTTCTGGCGCCTTCTGAGAGCCTATGGGAGCCTTAGAAAGTGTCACGTTACAGCAGAGATCCTCTGTTTTCAATAAAGAGGCTAAAGAAGGCCAAGAAATGGTCAGAGAGGGCACTTCCTGTTTGGAATCTTCTCAGGTTTTGGCCTGCCATATGAGTTCTGTTATACTCACAGACACCATTCAAACAGTTTTAGAAACTTTAGGGTGTTTTCTATCCAAATCAAACAATGATATGCATATTCTAGTTTCTGGGCAGGAGTAATAAACAGATTAAATCGGGTACGTTTTTTATCCGGCCGTGAAAATACTGCCCCCTATCCATAACAGGTTAACAAAGCACACACAGGGAGGACACAACATTTGTCTGGAGGTCCTATTCCAATACCACAAGGAGAACAGAAACCAAACTACTTGACTGAATCTGCTTGACTGAACACACAATTCCATTCAATATTTAGACCATTCACGTCTTCCACTCAGAGCAACATTCGATGACATCAACAACGTTCAAATTCGCTAAGGTGCTCAGGTGGTTGGGCATGTGTTTCATCAGAATATTGTTCAGAAATAACACACAGACAACAGACTGTTTACACAGAGATCCTGTACGTGATGAGTTACTGTTCCAGTGGTTCAAGGCGTTCAGTCTGGTGTTTCTGGGTGTGGTGGTGGCATATGAGCTGTCAGTAACCAAGTCATCTGACTGTTTCAACTCTTCAAATTAAAAATCCATTTCAGCTCTGCAACAGCAGAAAGACAACCCAATCAGATGGCCCCTCCACACACACACAACGTACCCAATGAGATGCCAGTTTCCATAGGACCCATCCCTTTCGAGACTGCTTCAACATCCCCTCCCCATTCCAATCCACACCCCATCATGTGTCAGCCCACACAAAGGAAGAGCTGACCTTAACAGTGTCCTTCTCACATCCCATAACACACCCACCCACCCACCAGGAACAGGACAACCCCTCTCTCATAACACACCCACCTACCAGGAACAGGACAACCCCTCTCTCAGCTGACCCGAGAGAACACTGCTTTCATCTGAAGGCTGCTGGCTCAGAACAAAGGAAGACGTGGAAAGCAACCAGGAGAAAACAAAGGTTGATCTATAAAGCTCAAGCCTATACTTCATTCCCCCATGAAGACTTCGATCCCAGCCAACAGAGCTCACTTTGATTCAGCTGAAATCTCAATGAGGCTGATCAATGCCCAGCTGACCAGAGGCAAACATCTCACGCTGTCTTATCGCCTGTTCTTTCTCCTTGGCTGATCTGGAGCCAACCGCACCGTCTCAAGAGAGATCAGTCACTTAAAAACGGAACTGTCTCAGGTCGAAGAGCTGACAAATCAGCCTCTGAGACCAGAGGTCAGGCGTGAAATACAGTACACAGCTCAGTCAAACTGACGCGACATACAGATTATACAACAGGTGCTCATGTGCAGAATCAACAGTTAAACAGTCTAAAATTATCCAGGTACCAACGACCTCTAGAACTGATGCTTCATACAACAACCCACATTGAGCTAAATGACCCATGACCCTTCCCTACCCCCATGCACACATCTTTCAGTCGTGACTCACCCATCCTCCTTGGCTCTGGATCCAGGGCTGGATGTGGTTGTCCAGGTAGACGGTCATCCAGTCTGTGATCCTTCCCACCAAGGGGTTCATCTCCTTGTCCACACATTCTACACAGAGGGCCCCTCCGAAGGAAAACAGGCCCACCACCCGTCCCCAGTTGACACCGTCCCGGAACACCTCGTCCATCACGTTCTCAAAGCTCTGGTAGGCTGTGGACGGCGTGATGTGTAGCTGGGAGGACAGGTCACTGAACGCTCTGGCATAACGCAGCTCAAACTCGTTGGCAGAGTCCCGCAATGCCTCTTTCACTGCATCCAGACCCGCTGTCCGCCGAGGGGAGGAGGGGGGTGACTGCCGTGGTGGTGGAGTCCCGGGACTCGTCCCGTTGACGTATGTTATGACTGCAGCACCCCCTTCCACCTGTCCCCCCTCAGTCCGATTCTGGGCTTCCGTGAGCTCCATGTGGTTGAAGGGGTAGTCCCTCTGTGATAGTTTATAGGTAATATAGTACACCACCAGTTCTCTGTTGTTGTAAGTCATCATTCCCTGTCTTTCTTCTTCGCCCCCGGGCTCTCGGTTTTACCTGCTCGTGACACACCCCTTCGGATCAGGCCTTTGTGTTTAATCCAATCTGTGTCATTCTGGGTATGCAGAAAATAGACGTCTTGAAGACAACAAAAAATAACAAGGCTGGTGCAATGGCTCAGGACCTGTGGTAAGAGAACAACAAAGATCTTAAATGAGCATAATTCATCACAATAAGCATAGGTGGGTTTGGGGAGGAGGGGAGGGGAGCTGGAGGGGAACTATAGTGGGCAAAATTAGATCGACAGGTGGGGTCAAAGTGCATGGCTTTAATTGGAGATTAAACAGATGGCAATGGTTGTCGTTACCTGCCTGGCCCCCACAAACAACCTTCCTTTGGCCTGTGGCTTCAGAACAGTCATGACAGGGCAAGGTGCTCTGACAACCAACAGACTAAAACAGCAGGTTGTTTGTGACAGAGGTTAAATATATGATCATCATTTATTTACCAGTTAGGTTGACTCACAACACATTTGCAATTGCCAGTATGTATATTATGGAGATATATATATTCTATGAACACATGATAATTGTTAACCTAATGTTACTTAGTAACACATAATTAGAAATATTAACAATGTATTCAATGTCATTTTCACAATTAACCCCCAAAATGAAGAATAAAATGATATTTCTTCATAAAACACAAGTGATTTCTTAAATCCCTTTGTGCTTGCGCGTCAGTGTGGACAGGAGGGGACCCCTGTTGTTCTAACAACTTCACAAGAACCCCACGTGGGAGAAACGAAGCGAATATATTTCACATCTTCAGTTGGACCCACCGAACCGGACCTTTCCTTATAGTGACATTTAAGACTCTATGACTCGCGACTTGACAGGTGCGAACAATCCCCCAAAAATGATGACATCCAAAATAGCACTAGAAAGTGGGGAGCTACTTTGTTGCCTAGGCTGTATAAAGCATATGTTTACAGTAGCCACAGCTAACCAGCACGTGTCGCTAGCCACTAGGGCTACAAGGAATTCCATGGAACAATCTAGCCCGTCCATATCATTTTGAAGGCAAATAATACTGAAAGATGGACTGATTTAAATACATCTCCCAACTTGATCAAAACACATAGCTACAGTAATTCGTTTTAGTGATGTTTCAAAGTGGCCATTTTTCGTTTAGGCAATTATACAGTAACAGAATAATGCGGAGACTAAGAATTTCACATTAAAATGTATGCCAAACCCTAAAAACCAATGATGGCAAAGTTAAACCACAACTATGCAACATAAATCGTCATTCTGTTCCCAAACTGCATCTGCACGGTTTTAACTAAATAAATTAGTTTTTGTCAAAATGTCTGTGGAAATTGTTCTCTTTGAGCATATAGAGTTGTGGAAACAAGTTGTATGGAGACTCAGCATACATTTATTACCATGGAATTGCATATCAATGTATTGATAAACAAGCCAGCTAACTACATATTTAACATAACAATAAACTAATCTAATTATATTGTCACGTATAAACAACCATAATTGTCTACAATTGACATGTTCTTACCTAGTCAACGGCAACACTCTTAAAGAGTGGCTTTAATCCTATTTTCTGAAAATGTATCAATCCTGCTGTCAAAATCCGAGGAGAGAAGTGAAATGTACTATTGTCAAAGATGGTGGAAAAATAAAGATAGTTCACTCAAGCCGTTTATCATTGGAAATAAAATGCTCCGTTCCGGTCTGCTTAACGGGGTGGTTCTCCCATAGACAATGCAATAGCAGCTCGGTCTGGTTTGCTTAGTTCATTGACTGACTGTAATGTAACCAGAAAAAAAATGAGGAAGGAGTGTGTCGCGCTTCCTCTTCCGGCTACTGCTACGTGATGCGCGTGTCTCCTCTGACCGCCTCTTTTACTGCTACGTGATGCGCGTGTATTGGGTATGCGGCGTTGCAGCCAACTCGGGAATTGGTCGATTCTGATACTTTGCACAACGAGTTACCCTGATTTGAATGTGAGACAATATATGCACAGGAAAGTATAACTACAACTTCTCAACGTGCTAGTAGCGTGTTCATATTTCTATCACCTGAAGCATGCGCAGAACCATGTAAACATGCATCTCGTGCATGCATTTATCTTGTGTGCATGCTTAAGGTGATAAAAATCTTAAATCACTAACATAGCTTTGAAAAGTTAATGTAATTATACTTTACTGTGGATATTGTCTCACATTCCTCTCACAACTACGGTACCAGTCAAAAGTTTGGACACACATACTCATTCAAGGGTTTTTCTTTATATTTTCTACATTGTAGAATAATAGTGAAGACATCAAAACTATGAAATAACACATATGGAATCATGTAGTAACCAAAAAAAGTGTTAAAAAAAATGTTTATTCAAAGTAGCCACCCTTTGACTTGATGACAGCTTTGCACACTCTTGGCATTCTCTCAACCAGCTTCACCTGGAATGCTTTTAACAGTCTGGAAGGAGTTCCCACATATGGTGAGCAGTTGTTGACTGCTTTTTTCTTTAAATTCATTTTTATTTAACTAGGCAAGTCCGTTAAGAACAAATTCTTAGTTACAATGACAGCCTACACCGGCAAAACCCAGACGACGCTGGGCCAATTGTGCGCCGCCCTAATGGGCCTACCAATTGTGATACAGGTTGTGATACAGCCTGGAATCGAACCAGGGTGTCTGTAGTGACGCCTCAAGCACTGAGATGCAGTGCGATAGACCGCTGCGCCACTCAGGAGCTTTTCCTTCACGCTGAAGTCCACACATTCCAAACCATCTCAATTGGGTTGAGGTCTGGTGATTGTGGAGGCCATGTCATCTGATGCAGCCGTCCATCACTCTCCTTCTTGGTAAAATAGCCCTTACACAGCCTGGAGGTGTGTTGGGTCATTGTCCTGTTGAAAAACAAATGATAGTCCCACTAAGACCAAACAAGATGGGATGACATATCACTGCAGAATGCTGTGGTAGCAATGCTGGTTAAGTGTACCTTGAATTGTAAATAAATCACCGACAGTGTCACCAACACAGCACCCCCACACCTCCATGCGTAACAGTGAGAACTACACATCCTAAGATCATCCGTTCACCTACTTTGCATCTCACAAAGACATGGTGGTTGGAACCAAAAATCTCAAATTTGGATCCTCAGACCAAAGAACAGATTTCCACTGGTGTAATATCCATTGTTGTTTTTTTCTTGGCCCAAGCAAGTCTCTTCTTATTGGTGTCCTTTAGTAGTGGTTTCTTTGCAGCAATTTGACCATGAAGGCCTGATTCACACAGTCTCCTCTGAACAGTTGATGTTGAGATGTGTCTGTTACTTGAAATCTGTGAAGCATTTATTTGGGCTGCAATTTCTGAGGCTTGTAACTCTAATGAACTTATCCTCTGCAGCAGAGGTAACTCTGAGTCTTCCATTCCTGTGGCGGTCCTCATGAGAGCCAGTTTCATCATAGCGCTTGATGGTTCTTGCAACTGCACTTTAAGAAACTTTCAAAGTTCTTGAAATGTTCCGGATTGACTGACCTTCATGTCTTAAAGTAATGATGGACTGTCGTTTCTCTTTCCTTACTTGAGCTGTTCATGCCATAATATGGACTTGGTCTTTTACCAAATAGGGCTATCTTCTGTATACCACCCCTACCTTTTCAAAACAACTGATTGGCTCAAATGCATTAAGGAAAGAACTTTTAAAGCAGACCTGTTAATTGAAATGCATTCCAGGTGACTACCTCATTAAGCTGGTTGAGAGAATGCCAAGAGTGTGCAAAGCTGTCATCAAGGCAAAGGGTGGCTACTTTTTAGAATCTGAAATATATTTTGATTTATTTAATACTTAGTGTACTACATTTCCAACTTTCTAACATAGGCAGAAGAGTCATGCCCCGAGTTTCCCACTTGGGAGGTACCAGAATCAACCAATAGGAAGCTCTACGTCTATACAAATAACTTAATTTGAGTTAAAATTTGAGGTCCCGAGTTTGAGATGACGTGAATGCAGCATAAGGCTGCTTTTACACAAGCTACCCAATTTATATTTCTTCCGCTAATTGGTCTTAATCATGAATGATTAAACCACAGATCTTTTTCGGAGCTGATCTGGTTAGTTAAAAAGAAAGAGATCCGAACTTGGCTGTCAGTGTAAACGCACCCTAAAATCCACCGGAATATGTCTTGTTGGATATCAACTCAGTTTTGAGCAATCGTCACTTGCTAGAGAAACACATTTATTTACACATTACAATTTCAACATAAAGAAGGTACAGTAGTTTGTTAAATTGGCGTATTGAAAATGTAACTAAGTCATTCCCCCAAGTAGTTATAATTCGTAGGCAGTCGGTGTTCTAATCTTGGTCAATTATGCTGGGTTTGTAATATGCATTTAATGTCTGTTTGGCTACTGAAACGAGTCTAAATTAATTTTTTTCGCAAAAAAACAAACATAGGACAGGGAATGTAGCTAGCTAGTTTGGCTCGCTTAAATTTGTTTAACCTATGTATCATCTTTCCTTTGACTAGTTTGCTAGCTAACACCTTTCACATACCTTTCCCATTGCGATTTGGTGGTTGTGCTTCTTTAGCTAACGTTCTCATACATCTCCTAGAAACTGAACATTAAAGCTGATTATTAATCGATATGAAACACTTACCGCAACTTGAATGGCTGGCACAAAGTCCACAACGAAATCCAAACATCAGCAGACAGGATCATATTCGGCATTTCTGCTGGAGCAAAAGGAGGAGAGCTGGCTGGATAGCTTGCTAATTTTTGCCAAAATTGCCATTACTAGCTATCTGTTCCGCCCACTGACACTGACTGACGCTTACTTCATCCAACTAGATGTGTGTACATCTACACGCCTGCTATGTTAGCGAGGTTATTAGCCAACTACATTAAGGTTACAGTTCACGTTAGCACCCTAACAGAGGGTCGATCCCATCTTCTTTGACCTCATTTTAGTTTGCTAAAATATTCAGATGAAGATTACTTTCTTGATAAACGTTGTCGGTTTTCTTCGTAAGTAAATTAAACACAGTACATCTTTACCAGAACGTAAAATATTTTTTATATCAAGTCTGTACAGCCCAAAACAAAACAAAGGATGTTTCACATCTCCATGGTAACCTTTGTTACCCCCAGAATTCCCTTTGATGCGTTTGAGGTTTACAGCGCCACGTGGTGGTCAATTTTAGAAACGCATTGTCAAAAGGCCACACCAGTAGCTGCTACATTACAGCGATGACTGAATTTAACGTTCCAGTGAACCAACAAAAGCAGTGCTGCTATAGATCTGAATTCAAGATTTATTGATTTACTTCACCAAATGCTTGGGAGATTACATCACAATATGTATAGCACTTAATTTTCTATTTTACATGAAAACTTTACACTATGTATTTCTCCATATACTGTATAGTTCCCCTTAAGGGAAAAGTAGACATCCATAGTTGTAAGGTAGAGGAATGCTTCTCAAAAATATTTAAATGCACTTCAAATAATTATATACATCCTTGTTTAAAAAAAAAAAAAAAAATGCTGACAGGATTAAACTGCAAATGGTGAAGATGGTAGCTATATCCTGACATATTTAGGAGTAATGTTTAATTTCTCTTCATTCTTACTCCTGTCTGGTATTTCACTGACAATACTGACAGGCATTCCACTCTGAGAAAGTACTGGACAGTTAATACATGAGGGATCTGTTGCAGGCTCCATTTAGGTTTAACATAGAACTGTCTGACAGGAGAAGAACATCTCATCCTTGCTATAGAATACCATGGGCGTTGCATTGTAGACTTCCTTTTTACGTGACACCAGATTCATTCTAGAAAATAGCTAGTCATTCCTATTTTGCTCTCAGAACATAGGGAATGTGCAGTAGCCTTTCAACAAGTAAACTGGCATGTAAATGTTGCTTTAAAATAAAGTATACAAATAAATAAATACAAGTAAAATTAGGAGTCATAACAGGCTATAGTGATTCACATGATAGGATCAATGGGGAATGGTGGCAGGAGAACAACCGACCATACTTGCTCATCCATTAGGGAGAAAGCCATTCCCACTAATTGTAATCCTAGGGTAGGATTCTGAATACAGGATGTGTTACGAAAACACCGGAGGCCAACCACCAATAACATCAAACGAAGAGGGGATTGAACATAACGAAAATGGGACAGTAATAAGGATAGGCCTGATAACAAGACCCATCAGTTGTTACAATATCGTTTGCTCAGATCATCAAGTACATCACAACTAGAGAAACACTTGAGGATACTTGAGTGTCACGTCAGTGTCATGTTTCCAATGTGCTTTTCTGCCAGTGGTACTTTTCAGCATATTCAGTAATGGTATTCTTCATTTGCGTTAGCATTTGGATATGCGTGTTTGTTCAGTCTTAAATCAACAAATAGGAGAAACAAAATCAGGTAGAGGATATATATAAAACAACATCAATTCATTGTTGTAGTTCATTTTCCATACATTTGACATTAACGTCAGTGTTGAGAAAAAGAGAGCTCTGTTCTTTTTACCCAGCAGAGGTTCTGAGGGGAGGCAGTCTTAAGGGTCACCAGACCTGATCACCAACTCTTGAAGCCTTTCCTTTGCAGAAGATAAACAGGAACTGAGGACTTTAAAAGCATCTTTCCCTCAGGGTAACAGAATCTTTGCGTCGATCTACATCCTCCATCCCTTCGCACTGCCTTACTCCCGATAGGGGAGCTCTCGCCTCACTCTTCATACACCTCAGCGTCCCACCATCCACCAGTGCCCCCCCCCCCCACGCAGACCATTCCATCTCCAGATTGGCCTAGCCCATCTCAGGAGCAGCGATGTGGAAGACAGAGCCGATGCGGAGGAAGAAGCGACGCAGGACGGCACGGAGCTCTGGTATCAGGTCAAACTGCATCATCTCACACAGGTGAGGGTAGTAACAGGAGGCATGAAGCTTGAACTGAGGACAGAAAGGGACCAAGAACAGACTATTTAGCATCAAACAGATAGATGCACACACAAACTGCAATACGCTTAGGGTGAGTGGAGTGTGATGTCAAAGAGTGGATTGTTTGAAGTACGGCCAAAGTTAAATATCAACCTTGTTTGTTTAGAAGCCACTATGTACACCTGAAGGTGGGATTTGGGAAGAGGAAACATTTCTTAGTCAAAGTCAAAATAACCCGTAAGGCTGCACACTTCCTGTTTATCTGATTGTTATGTGCAAAGAAACTTGTTGGTACCTAAGCTAACAGTGTCCTTCCTTTAGTTACCCATTCTCAATGAGACCAGGCTAAGGATAACGGACTGTAAGCTCTATACGGGAAATCTGCATTGAATCGAGTCTAATTCATAGATCCTTGATGTAGCAGAGGTCGCCCAAGGTCCCTGGTCTGCCTGCACACAGCTAATGGCCTCCTTTACATACCAAGGTCATTACAAAGACAAGCTGTTAAATAATCAGTGTCCCTTCCTCTACAGCATTCAAATTCATTGCCCAAGGGGAAAGGAGGCCAGTGAGAGGCTGTCCTACTGCTCGTTATTCAAACCATTTGACCTATTAGATACGTCAATTGGACGTTATGGGAAATAGACTCTTCTTTTCCTACTGCCTACTCAGGCCAGGTATTAAGAGTTGAAATGGTGCTGGCAGACGCGTGTTCACATAAACAGTCTTCCAAAAAAAATACAGATCACTTGTGTGGCACATGTCACTGCAAGCCAAACCCAGTTGTCAGTGTGTGTACGTGTACGTGTGTGCAAACACGCAAATACTTCAGTCCATGTGGATGTAGGTGAGTGTAACCTTATCGTCGGTCAGACGCAGGGTCCTGCTGAGCAGTACTAGGAGCAGGCTAGTCCAGGCCTCTCTGTGACTCTCTGAGGTCAAGCTGATGAAGTAGGACAGAGCCTCGCTGCACACCCTGAGGACAGGACCGGTAACATTACCACATATTACACTGCCGGGAGTGAAACATCCAGACAAACCAATGCTGAAGAACCTGTTACAGCTGGACCAAGCAGGGAGGCAGCCAGATGACTAAGAATGACGTTGGAATCAAATTTACATTCCATTTGTTGTTGTTCAGGTCACACAGAATACTGGATCCACTTTTACTGAGAATTTAACACATTGGGGTTTCCCCAGATTGCTGCCTCTACATCACTGGTGTGAACACATGCTTTTAATATCTTTAATTAGAATAATTATAAATGGTGTTTATATAGTGCTTTAAAAAGGAGCCAAAGTCACATTACAATTGTCAAGGTTTTTCCCACCATGATCCCCCCAGTCTTTCCTTCCCCAGGACACTCACAGCAGCAGTCGTGTCTGGACGTCAGGCCAGGAGTCCTGGAGTTGCCGGTCACAGTACATGCGGAACAGAATACGCAGGCTACAGGCCAGACTACTGGTCTCCTGCTTCAGCAGATTGGGCTTCGACTTCCCCTTAAATCCTGAGACAGAGCGGGGATGGGGCAGACAGACAGGGCGGGGGCAGACAGATAGGGCGGGGGCAGAGAGAGCGGGGCGGGGGCAGAGAGAGCGGGGGTGGGGCAGACAGAGCGGGGGTGGGGCAGACAGAGCGGGGCGGGGCAGACAGAGCGGGGGCGGGGCAGACAGAGCGGGGGCGGGGCAGACAGAGCGGGGGCGGGGCAGACAGAGCGGGGGCGGGGCAGACAGAGCGGGGGCGGGGCAGACAGAGCGGGGCGGGGCAGACAGAGCGGGGCGGGGCAGACAGAGCGGGGCGGGGCAGACAGAGCGGGGCGGGGCAGACAGAGCGGGGCGGGGCAGACAGAGAGACAAGAGCATCATATATCAAAAAACATGACAGCCTGGCCGATTAGCTCATCTGATAGATACTGTAAACACACCAAGAGAGACAGACAGTTGAACACACCTGCTCTCCAGAGTGCAGTCCTCTGCTCGTTGTTAGAGTTGAAATCTCTGGCGAAGGTGTGCGACTCCAGCAGGCAGTCCAGCAGCTTGAAGAGGTGCTGGGAGGAGAGGTGTCTGTACATGCCCTGCTCCCCTTGCCCAGGGTCCCCCTCCTCTGCAGCCTCCTCCAGGGCATCCCTCTTGGACAGACACAGCACAGAGCCTCGGTCAATTCCCCAGCAACATGTGTTTTGGGTGTAAGGTATCAAAGCCATAATTTACTACATGTTAATAAACATCATGACTTTATATTCATAAAGGACAGACATGGTTGTGATAAACCTGTGCCGCAGCCATATTGTCTGCGTCTTCCTTCTTGCTGGTTGCCGGGTAGAAGACGATGTTGTCAATGGTCTGGATCAGCTCCAGCTGCACGACACACTTGATGAGCAGCCCTGCAAACAGCTTCTGGTCTGACATCCCTGACACCGAGCACAGAGACATCAGGAAGATGACACGGTCGCCCTGTTTATAGCTCCTTGCCAACTTTACAGTATTTCTTTCTTTTTTTACATTATTTGCTCAGAATGTTTCTTCCATCATTCCGGAACTCTGACATTGCTCTTTCTGATAGTTTTTAATTCCTTCGTTTTTGATTTGTGTGTATTGTTAGGCATTACTGCACTGTTGGAGCTGGAAACATAAGCATTTCCCTGCACCTGCAAAATATAGGTACGCGACTAATAATACTTTATTTGAATGACAGGGACCAAAGAGAGACTGGGGTCAAACATGGAAAATGACATGAAGGATAATGAGGTAGAGAGATGTGAATTGAGGGGCGAGGGCCAAATATTTCTGCAACCCGTTGCTTACTGGTGTGGGGTGTCCCTTTCCAGGTGTCATCGCTAGCGGTGGATATCTGGCTCTGCCCTCCTCTCTCTGACAGGGCCCTGTCATAGCTGTTCTGGGACTGGGTGTCAAAATCTACATCCTGTAAACAAACAGACAAATACAGCCAATGAGATGAGAAGGCTCCATCTGCATGTTGGTTTAAGAACAACAGGTCCGGATCATAAATGGGACCGGATCATAAACGGGACCGGGATCATAAACGGGACCGGATCATAAACGGGACCGGATCATAAACAGGACCGGGATCATAAACAGGACCAGATCAATTTACAAGAGTCAAATCGCTGCCCTTTCTCTTGTTACTGTCTGTCTAATCAGGCTCAAAGGGAACTGTTGTCAGATGGTTCATAAATGTTATTGTTTGCTCACCATGTGTTTACCATCACCAGCCTCCTCTTCCTGACCAGCCGGTCGCCATGTCAATAGGCTGTTGAGAAGTGCAAATAGAAATGTACAAATCGTCAGTCATGTGGTCTGTGGGATTAAGTGTTTCCTGTGTTCTGGCTGGCCACATGATGTGTTCATGAGTCACCATGGCCTGCAACAAGTTCTGCTCATGACTAGACAACATCTGACAGCACTGCTAATGCACACACACACGCGATCCTCATCTTCTCGAACAGTGTGCTTTCTGTTTATATATAAAACACACAGAAAATATTACTGTTCATGGTGATGGGTTGCTGAAGTTGTGAGAACATCAAGGTGACAGACAGGCCGGCCGGACGGCAGCAGAACTCACACATGTGGGCTTGTGGTCTGGAAGATGTCCAGCATACAGGAGCAAGTGACGTTCCATACCTCTGGGCTAAACTTCTCCCCATTCAGGATGACCAGGTTTTCCAGGCAATTAGTCCCTGACCGGGCCAACTGCTCATTATCTGTGGGAGGGGAACAGAAAATACTGATGTCATTCACCATTACGTCACCTAACATTACATTTCTGGTAAAATGTTACACATATAATATTACGGTAGATATTTAAATAGTTAGGTGTGTGTGTGTGTGTGTGTGTGTGTGAGTCAGCTGTGTTTTTCCTCCCCCTAACTGTTGCGAGGAAGGCACCCACCTTGTATGACACACCACTGCAGCTGAGTGAAGATGTCAGCCAGCAGGACCTCACTGAGAGGCTCATAGAACTGGGTGAAGACGTCACAGATAGCGTACAGGGCGTGGTTACAGGTCGTGGTCATCCACTCATGCTTCTACAAGAAGTCACAAGATACAGAAGATGAACAAAAAATTATAAATGCAACATGAAAATGCAACATTTCATAGTCACAGTCAGTCACAGTTCAGGTAATCAGTCACTTGAAATAAACTCAAAGCCCTAATCTATGGATTTCACATGACTGGGAATACAGATATGCTTCTGTTGGTCAGATAACTTAAAAATAAAAAATAAAAAGTAGGGACATGGATCAGAAAACCAGTCAGTATTTGGTGTGACCACCATTTGCCTCATACAGCGCGACACATCTCCCTCACATAGAGTTGATCAGGCTGTTGATTGTGGCCTGTGGAATGTTCTCCCAATCTTCTTCAATGGCTGTGCAAAGTTGCTGGATATTGTCAGGAACTGGAACATGCTGTCGTACACGTCGATCCAGAGCATCACAAACATGCTCAATGGGTGACATGTGGTGAGTATGTAGGCCGTAGAAGAACTGGGACATGTTCAGCATCCAGGAATTGTGTACAGATCTGTGCGACATGGGGCTGTGTATTATCATGCTGAAACATGAGGTGATGGCGGCGAATGTATGGCACGACAATGGGCCTCTGGATCTCATCATGGTATCTCTTTGCTTTCAAATTGCCATAGGTAAAAGGCAATTGTGTTAGTTGTCCGTAGCTTATGCCTGCCCATACCGGTGGGGTTATTGACATCAGCAAAGTGCTCGCCCACACGATGCCCGGTACAGTCGAAATCGGGATTCATCCACAAAGAGCACATTTCTCCAGAGTGCCACTGGGGATCGAAGGTGAGCATTTGCCCACTGAAGTCGGTTACGACGCCGAACTGCAGTCCAGTCAAGACTCTGGTGAGGATGACGAGCATGCAGATGAGCTTCCCTGAGACGGTTTCTGACAGTTACTGGTGGTCTGCCGTTGTTAGGCTAGTTGTACTGACAAATTCTAACAGCTTATGGTAGAGAAATGAACATTCAATTCTCTGACAACCGCTCTGGTGGACATTTCTGCAGTCAATATGCCAATTGCACGTTCCCTCAAAACTTGAGACATCTGTGGCATTGTGTTGTAACAAAACTGCACATTTTAGAGTGGCCTTTTATTGTCCCCAGCACAAGGTCCACCTGTGTAATTAACATGCTGTTTAATCAGCATCTTGACATGCCACACCTGTCAGGTGGATGGATTATCTTGGAAAAGGAGAAAGGCTCACTAACAGGGATGTAAACAAACTGAGTACATTTGAGAAATAATCTTTTTGTGCATATGGAACATTTCTGGGATCTTTTATTTCAGCTCATGAAACATGGGACCAACACTTTCCGTTTATATTTTTGTTTAGTGTAATTCCAGCAGAAACTCCCATAGGGCCACAAGATTTTTTGGGGCTTGGACAAGGCTTACTTACGTAAGGACAATAACTACAGCCACTCACCTCAGTCTGCTGCTCAGGGAGCTTCATATTGTGGAAGATGCGGAAGACGATGCGGAAAAGGTCGTGCCACCAGTGCTTTTCAAAGGTGTGTCCGTAGCTCTTCATAATCTCAAACATCACAGTCAGACCCCTGTGACAGAGAGACGCACATAATCATACATTAATATCTATTGGGCTCAAAGCATCAAAGTTGGTTACAGCCATACAGAGCCAAACGTCACATTCGAATGATGCGCGCATACTAGCAAACAACAAGCCAAGTAGCAGATAGCTAACTATACACTGATGTCAGAACCATGGTAAACTTAGCAGTGAGTGAAGACCATGAACAACACACCAGACTGACGAGTATAGCCTTGTTCAACAAGTATATCATTCTTCTGGCTTTATCTAGCTGTATTTGCGATATGTTACCTTGCCTCGCTGTCTTGCTTGGTAATCAAATCTGCGATGTTATAGACAATAACCATCTGATCATGTGTTTGCTAACTTGCAAAAGCTGCATCTGAGGTCAGACATGATCGTGCTTACTTCCATGTAAACAAACCACGTTCCGATTCGGAACTGCGTGCGCTACCTTTGACGCGGACAGGAAATGGGTCTACACCTGTACACAGAACTGAGGTCAGATGTTTTACCTGGTTCTTATATCCAGCTTGCAGCGGTTGATGATGCAGGACAACTCAAAGAGGATGGGGAACCAGCCTCTCACCCACACCCGGTCCCCTGGGGCCACGTTCATGTCATCACTGGTGTACTCCCGCAGAGCCTGGGGACAGACCGGGAAGACACTCAGAGGAAGGGAACAGGAACACCGTGATGCTAAATTCTCAGATGGCGTACAGTGCAGGCTTGATTAGAGAGCAATGTAGCAGTTTGTAATCTAGGTCTGGGATGTGCTTGGCGATTCTGTGTGGTCCCTACCCGTGGCCCATGTGGTTTGTACCCGTGTGGTCCCTACCCGTGTGGTCCCTGCCCGTGGCCCGTGTGGTCCCTGCCCGTGGCCCGTGTGGTCCCTGCCCGTGGCCCGTGTGGTCCCTGCCCTTTGCACGTGTGGACCCTGCCCGTGGCCAGTGTGGACCCTGCCCGTGGCCAGTGTGGACCCTGCCCGTGGCCAGTGTGGACCCTGCCCGTGGCCAGTGTGGACCCTGCCCGTGGCCAGTGTGGACCCTGCCCGTGGCCCGTGTGGACCCTGCCCGTGGCCCGTGTGGTCCCTGCCCGTGGCCCGTGTGGTCCCTACCTGTGGCCTGTGTGGGCCCTACCTGTGGCCCGTGTGGTCCCTGCCCGTGGCCCGTGTGGGCCCTGCCCGTGGCCTGTGTGGTCCCTGTTAACTACAAATGACAACAACTAGGTTTCAGTGGCTGTTGAACGTTTTCCTCATTTGAATCCTGAACAGTATTACCTATGTCATGGTTGAAGGTCTCTGCTCCATTTCCTGTGTCAGTGTCGCAGTGACTGGAGACATCTGGTAGGTTTGGGCCTATTAATGTGTCATTTTCAGTAGGAGGCTGATTCTCAGCAACAGCTCCTCCAACTGGTTGATCATTTACTTTTCACAATCTTGAGAGATGCACTCGGACAACGGTGCAGTCGGGCCTCACAAATATCACCACACCTTCTTGGCCAATGACTACACCCGGTCCTTTCCACTCGACAGTCAACTCGTTTGTAGTACACTTTGTTTCCAGTCTCGTACTTCTCATCTGAGGGACGAAGCTGCGAATTCTCTCTGAACACTCTCTGCTTCAGTGAACGCTTTTCTCGCTGCATGTAGTGCTGAAAGGTGACGTCCCACCCTTGCACTGATCCCTTCTAGTTTGTTTGTGTCAATTACTCCCATAAGGGATGGGCTGCCAACAGGCGATTTGACACAAAAATAAAAAACGTGATTAATTCATTCATTTTATTATTTTTCATTCATTCAGTAAGGGGACATCGGTAGGGACCACCTCTGTTTCAATGTGACACTTAGTCTGACCTATTTTTGCTGGTATCATGATTTCCAGATGGTGTACTTCTTTCACATTTAGTTGACTGAAATTGCTATCAAGTCATTTAGCGCCACACACACACTGTGTGTGTACACGCAGTATGACTCACAGCCGGGTCCTATATAGGACTCAACTATAAAGATCTGTATCAGAAGCAGGTTGGTTTGAAAACAGTGTTACACTGCTCTTTCTGATTACATTTTCCTCTGTTCGTTTTTATGAGGACAATCATGTTCATCTTTAACCCAATAGTAAGTGCTCTTCCCATAACTGTCCAGTGGATTTGTGCTGGGCAATGGCGCCCTCGTCTGATTGTCTTGAGAACGTGACTTGTTGGCGCCTTCTCTGCTGCTCGGTGTGGTATACCGCGTCACTCACTTGCATTCCATCGGTTATTGGCACGACAGCCATCTTTTCACCAAAAATATATTTTTTTTAGTGCCGATTTCATTGATGCAAAAGTCAGCACAGTCAAAGCTAACTGTTTCTCCCTAGCATCCAGACAGGCAGTCTCTAGCAACGTGAAAGCTAACACTGCATCCTGGAGAACCGTGTCGTACTTGCACATCCTATTTTACCTCCGTTCCAAATCAATTATGTAGTCCGTCATTGCAACCAACAGTGGTGTCAAGTACTTAAGTAAAAATACTTTAAAGTACTACTTAAGTCGTTTTTTGGGGTATCTGTACTTTACTATTTATATTAAAAAATGTAACTTTTAACTTAACTACATTCCTAAAGAAAATATTGTACTTTTTACTTCATACATTTTCCCTGAAACCCAAAAGTACTCGTTACATTTTGAATACTTAGCAGGACATGAAAATAGTCCAATTCACATCCTTGGTCATCCCTACTGCCTCTGATCTGGTGGACTCACTAAACATATGCTTCCTTTGTAAATTATTTCATCGTTTGAGTGTGCCCCTGGCTCTGTAAATAAAAATTGTGCCGTCTGGTTTGCTTAATATAAGGAATTTGAAATTATTTATACTTTTACTTTTGATACTTAAGTATATTTAAAACCAAATACTTTTAGACTTTTACTCAAGTAGTATTTTACTGGGTGACTTTTACTTGAGTCATTTTCTATTAAAGGTATCTTTTCTTTTACTCAAGTATGACAATTGGGTACTTTTTCCACCACTGGCAACCGAAATGTCTCTAGTAACACTGTAAAAGTTTGAATATGCCTCGTAGGTAGGGCTTTTCTCTTCTTTAACTTCTATGGGATAGGGGGCAGTATTTTCACGGCCAGATATTAAATCGGGTACGTTTTCTCTGGTTACTACTCCTGCCCAGAAACTAGAATATGCATATAATTAGTAGATTTGGATAGAAAACACTAAAGTTTCTAAAACTGTTTGAATGGTGTCTGAGTATAACAGAACTCATATGGCAGGCCAAAACCTGAGAAGATTCCATACAGGAAGTGCCCTGTCTGACAAATTGTTGTCCTTCTGTTGCATCTCTATCAACATTACAGCATCTGTGCTGTAACGTAACACTTTCTAACTCTTCCATTGGCTCTCAGAAGGCGCCAGAAAGTGGAATGGGGTGTCTGCTGTCTCTGGGCAAAATACAACAGCAGAATTTGTGAGTGGTCAGCCTGGGGACAGTGACACTGAGATTTGCGTCCACGAGACTACTTTTTTCTTTCAGCCTTTGAATGAATACAACGTTGCCCGGTTGGAATATCATCGCTATTTTACGAGAAAAGTAGCATAAAAATTGATTTTAAACAGCGTTTGACATGCTTCTAAGTACGGTAATGGAATATTTTGAATTTTTTTGTCACGAAATGCGCTCGCGCGTCACCGTTTGGATAGTTACCTGAACGCATGAACAAAACGGAGCTATTTGAATATAACTATGGATTATTTGGAACCAAAACAACATTTGTTGTTGAAGTAGAAGTCCTGGGAGTGCATTCTGACGAAGAACAGCAAAGGTAATCCAATTTTTCTAATAGTAATTCTGAGTTTAGGTTGTCCCAAACTTGGTGGGTGTCAAATTAGCTAGCCGTGATGGCCGAGCTATCTACTCAGAATATCGTAAAATGTGCTTTTGCCGAAAAGCTATTTTAAAATCGGACATAGCGATTGCATAAAGGAGTTCTGTATCTATAAATTCTTAAAATAATTGTTATGTATTTTGTGAACGTTTATCGTGAGTAATTTAGTAAATTCACTGGAAGTTTTCGGTGGATATGCTAGTTCTGAACGTCACATGCTAATGTAAAAAGCTGGTTTTTGATATAAATATGAACTTGATTGAACAAAACATGCATGTATTGTATAACATAATGTCCTAGGAGTGTCATCTGATGAAGATAATCAAAGGTTAGTGCTGCATTTAGCTGTGGTTTTGGTTTTTGTGACATATATGCTTGCTTTGAAAATGGCTGTGTGATTATTTTTGGCAGGGTACTCTCCTGACATAATCTAATGTTTTGCTTTCGCTGTAAAGCCTTTTTGAAATCGGACAATGTGGTTAGATTAACGAGAGTCTTGTCTTTAAAATGGTGTAAAATAGTCATATGTTTGAGAAATTGAAGTTTTCGGATTTTCGAGGAGTTTGTATTTCGCGCCACGCCCTATCATTGGATATTGGAGCGGTGTTCCGCTAGCAGAACGTCTAGATGTAGATGCATATTCTAGTTTCTGGGCAGGAGCAATGAACAGATTAAATCGGGTACGTTTTTTTTATCCGGCCGTGAAAATACTGCCCCCTATCCATAACAGGTTAACTCTTTATGGATCAAATCCCGTTAACGGGATCGATTTGACAACATCCGGTGAAATGGCAGAGCGCCAAATTCAAATTAAATTATTAGAAATATTTAACTTTCATACATTCACAAGTGCAATACACCAAATTAAAGCTTAACTTCTTGTTAATCTAGCCACTGACAGATTTTAAAAAAGGCTTTACGGCGATAGCAAACCATGCGATTATCTGAGGACAGCACCCCATCACACAAACACATGACAATCATATTTCAACCCGCCAGCCGCGACACAAAACTCAGAAATAATGTGTGGTGCCTACCCTACCCGGGGCCTGTGTGGCGCCTACCCTACCCGGGGCCTGTGTTGTGCCTTACCTACCCGGGGCCTGTGTGGTGCCTACCCTACCCGGGGCCTGTGTGGTGCCTACCCTACCCGGGGCCTGTGTGGTGCCTACCCTACCCGGGGCCTGTGTGGTGCCTACCCTACCCGGGGCCTGTGTTGTGCCTTACCTACCCGGGGCCTGTGTTGTGCCTTACCTACCCGGGGCCTGTGTTGTGCCTTACCTACCCGGGGCCTGTGTTGTGCCTTACCTACCCGGGGCCTGTGTTGTGCCTTACCTACCCGGGGCCTGTGTTGTGCCTTACCTACCCGGGGCCTGTGTTGTGCCTACCCTACCCGGGGCCTGTGTGGTGCCTACCCTACCCGGGGCCTGTGTTGTGCCTTACCTACCCGGGGCCTGTGTGGTGCCTACCCTACCCGGGGCCTGTGTGGTGCCTACCCTACCCGGGGCCTGTGTTGTGCCTTACCTACCCGGGGCCTGTGTGGTGCCTAACCTACCCGGGGCCTGTGTGGTGCCTAACCTACCCGGGGCCTGTGTGGTGCCTACCTGCGGCCGGTCTGCAACATATTTAGCGCAGTGGCGGATGAGCCGGATGGCCTCCATACTGGTGTCAGGAAAGGCAGCGTTGCACACAAACTCAGACAGACACTTGACCGCATCCTGGAAGGAGTCTATGGCTGCTGCAAAGTGCTGCTGAAACGTGACCACTGGAGGAGAGAGAAATTGTTAAATCAGCAGTCCATTTCTCTACAGAGTTGGCCGTCGACTGTCAGTCAAAATGGTGAGTCACAGTCCTGATGTGACTGACTGTACTCACTGACTATGTGGCCAGTGGTCTGGAAGGCCAGCTCCACAATGGTCTTGTCCTGATCCGAGGCGGCCTGGTGGAACACAGAGAAGATGTTCTTCCAGCCGGAGCGGATATTGGCTGCCTGGGAGTTGACCATCTGGGCCACACAGCGGATCACCATGTCCCTGATAGTGGGAGACCTGTGGAGGAGAGGGAGTCAAACAGTCAATGGTTTGTTGTGAGTGTGTAGAGGGAGGGTTTTCCCCCTCATCATATCCTCAATATTGACCCAAATCACCTCTGCCTCTTTCATTTTACTCCCTTCACATTACCTATTTCAAGAACTGTCCCTTCCCCTGGTCCATCTCTACCTGTTCTTCTTCATGATGTGTTCAAATGGCCGGAGGAAGTCCTTCTGGAAGCGGAAGTTAGCCAGCTCTCCTTTCTCCAGGAACTTCATGGACAGCTGCCTCAGAGAGTCCACCGCAAAGATGGCCACATCCTCGTTGTGGTTGCAGCCCACCTGGCAGAGTAGCAAACACACAGGCATAGATCCACAGTCAATAGATAGGCTACGTCTTTGCATAATCAGGTTAGATTAATAGATTAAAGGGATATTTTGGCAATGAAGCCCTTTATCTACTTCTCAGAGTCAGAGGAACTAGAGGATGCTGTTTTTATTTCTCTGTGTTCAGTATGAAGGAAGTTGGAGGTAGTTTCGCGAGCCAATGCTAGATAGCATAAGCGAATGACTAAGTCTATGGGTATCTGCTAGCATGCTATCTCTAACTTACTTCATACTGAACCCAGAAACAAAAATGGTGTCCAAAGTTTCCCTTTAATACCATCGATGGACTAACAATGCTCAATGCAGAGTCTCCACTAAAAGTGTTTCTTAGTCCAGAAATAGGCTTAACCTGGTTCTGGGAAACCGTCCTTGCTGAAGGTAGTCACTCACCTTGTTGAAGTGGTCTCCAATGACCTGCCAGATGCGTGACCACTGCAGACGGATACGGTTCATGTTGTAGTAGGAGATCTCTACTATCTTCTGCAGACTGAACATCCTCGGCTGGTGAGCAGAGGCCAGCTCATCCATGGAGACCGCACACAACCACCGCACAAAGTCCACTAGGAATAGGACGACGTCAAGAAACACATTCACACTGCCAGAGACAGATACAGAGAAACACACAGATCCACTTACCGACTGCATTTCCATCTAGCTTTGTGGAGCCAGTGAAGATCCTGCAAACAAAGCATAACGCAGGTAATGTACTTCCAAATAGCACAATTCAGATCAGATGGCATACAGTACATGACAAAGTATAGATGTCTGACTGCAGACATGGTGTATGGTGACCATGTGTTATGGCTGGGCGATGTGGCCAAAATACAATATCTTTCTCATTTGATGGTGTTTGACAGTATTTGAATAATACAAGTTCTAAATATGCTTGATGAGCAGTGTATGGCCCTAAGGTGTCAACACATACTTCCTAAGTTACTTTAATGGGACTTTCACCATTCGGATTGTATTTATACTGTTCCAATAAAACTTTAACCAAAAGTTGGAATATAGTCGGGACTTTGAATACGGTGTTGTTTGACATGACAACGAATGAAAAAGCCAAGGAGGGGTTATTGTGACAGGGTAGGAACCAAAGTGTTGGTCAGTGTTTCCCCAGTGGATCCTAATTAGATGTTACATTTAAATGTTTGCTCTTACTGTAGCTTGGATGTTGCTAACTAGTAGTGTAATTATAGAACCCTTGTGGATTTATATTAAGAAGCAATGTGGAAATCAGCATCGTTGTCATGAATATCTGCAGCATTGACCATGCAGACCATCACTGCGAGTGGTTGTGACTCGTGGTAGTGCAAAAACTGCTCTCCTTGAGTGACAGGGGCCGGGGCTTGGTGTGTGTGGAAAGAGACAACTCAAGTGGCAAATGTAGTAAACTATAAAAATGGATATTATTACATGCGCAGGAGTGGCGTAATACATTTTACAAACCAAACATTGAAATACCGTTACACAAGGTAAAGAAAAAAACCTAAACCGGTCCGTGCATCAATACCGGAATATAGTCAAATACGGTATAACGCCCAGCACTGTCGCGCATCTCTCGCACCTGTCCACATTACTCAGAGAGCTGGTCTCTCACCTGTTAACAGCCACCATTACTCTCACAGAGCTGAGCTGTGTTCGAATACCCATACTAACATACTGTATACTTAATGAGTATATACTACATACTATTTAGTTCATTTTAGTACACTGAAAACAAACAGTATCCTTTCAGTTGAGCGTACTAGCTCTTTGCCTGTCTACCGGAATTTGATGCTGTTGCTATGCAACCTATTGCTAGCTAGTTAGCATAACAAATTACTAGTTAGACATTTTATGACTTTGGTTGTGTTCTTAAATTCAATCTGGAGTACCAGAGTTCGCTCGTAAATTCAGAGCATTGTCCTTTTGTAAATTCAGAGCGTTTCGCACTCGCAGCGCACACTGGACGCTCTGGCCGACGAGTAGGGTTTATTTGAGCGTTCTGACCTTACAAAGGCAGTCAAGCACACAAGCTAATGTTGGCTAGCTTGCTAGCTACTTCCAGACACAAATGAGACCACTGACCATTTTACTCGCCCTAGCAGAGCTGGTTAGGCAGTCATGTTATCCAGAGTGTTGGTGACTAACTGTGCTGCTGGCAACAATTTAATAATGCGTTTTTGCCGACTTTTACTGACACCGGCCATATTCGGGTGTTGAGCGCTCGTAAATTCATTATTCTGCGCTCTGGAATCGGAATAGATCGCCAGAGCAAATTTACGAAAGCACCCAAATGTCCCTTGAGAATGCACAACGACTATACCATTTTGCTAAGCTAACATGCTGACCAGACAGGACACGTCACGTGCATCGCAAAATAAATGTAGAAATCCATGACATTAAATTATTGCACCCACACTGCTTGCGCGCGCCAACGAGAGTCTGCGTTGCCAAGGGCTAAAATAGAACTCCTTTCTATTTCTGACGCAGATCGCGCTGCATGTCCTGCCTCTACCATCTCCTCATTGGTTTATAGAAGCAGGTACCCACGTGCCATCTCCTCATTGGTTATACCCACGTGGGTGATTGAAAGATGAACTGTTTTGCCGGTCGTCGTGGTAATACTATGAAAGTTTAGATGCGATCACCATATAAGTTCAAAGATTAAAAAGCCTGGAAGGAGGAGAGATGACTAGAAATGATTCGGTTGGGCATTTTATGTGTGCATTAATTGTCGGAGTAGAGGACCTTGTGCATTTCAGGTAAAATAACAATGTTTATATCCCAGGACAAATTAGCTAGCAACAGCAAGCTAGCTATATAGGAGAAATTATCTAGCAAGTGCAAGCTAACTAGCTAGATTGCCATACATGTTTAATGCTTTTCGACCTGACCCCAAATGAATGTCATTGGTTCAGAGTTTGTTTTGATATTTTAACCTACCGACCTGTAGGGGGACAAAATAAATGTATGCACGATAGCGCACACTGACTGCCTACGCCATTCCCTTGGACCGCCGTGTAGTCTTGCGATCTATGATTTTGTTTTGGCTTTCTCATTTGCCTAGTTGACACACAGTACCTTTTCATCAAGGTCTATGTATGTTTGGGTGTCAGAATGATAATCAAGTCAGTAAACGTTGGGTAGTTAGTTAGATATCTAATAGTTAATATTCTGGCAAGTTTGATGTATAATTACCCAACTAACGTTAGGTAACGTTAGCTAGCTAACATACCAGAAAATACTGCTGTAATGATATGCGGTTCACAAGAACAGCGTAGCTAACAAACTGTTAGCCAACATAACCTGTAACGTATTTGAAAAGTCATTACATTGCTCAACAATTTCTTAACCTTTGTCATAATTAGATAAAGCAATGAATTTGTATCCGCTCTCGTACTTCGGCTGCATATTTTCCGCCATTTTCTCCAAATCTGAAAACGATGTGAAGCCACGCCCATTTCCTCTAGAATTGCATTATGGGCCCTAAAGTACGGAAATAGTGTCCTCTGCTTGTATACTTCGTATTTTCGCCGTTGTTGTACGACATCCGGGAACTTTTGGCATACTAAATATATCCATAATATGACCAATAAGCACACTATATACGCAATTCACGTAACAAATAGTACGGTTAGTGCGGTTAATATGAGTATTCAAACATCTCTGGTCTCTCACCTGTCCACAGCCACCACTACACTCTGAGAACTGGTTTCTCCCACTGACTCCTGGATATGAGCCATCTGCCTCCGGTCTGGACCTCCCACCAGGGTCACTGCAACAGGAAACACATTTAACACACCAGTTACTTGCCAAACGGCACCCTATCCCCTACATAGTGCACTACCTTTGATCAGGGCCCATAGATCCCTGGTCAAAAGTAGTGCACTATTATAGGGAATAGGGTGCCATCTGGTACACTAACTGTCTTCAAACACAATTTACACAGTCAATGTCCTTGATGTTCAAGAGCCCTGTGAGACCTACCCAGTCCCAGGGGCATGAACTCCTCTCCCCCGATGGGGAAGCCCTTGATGCCAGCCTGGCTATCCCGAACCATTCCAGAGATGTAGCGTGTCTTCACCCCCGTGCCAATCAGCTGGGCCAACTCCAGCTGGCTGATACACCGCAGGATCTGCACAGAGAGGGTTAGGGCCCGGGGTGAGCCTCAATGTTACACTCTATAATATGGGTTGGATTCCTGACTAACAGAAGAGAGACAGGGTTAGGGCCCGGGGTGAGACTCAATGTTACACTCTATAATATGGGTTGGATTCCTGACTGACAGAAGAGAGACAGGGTTAGGAATGGGAAGGCCAGGTGGGCTATCTGGGAGAAGCCCCTCCGACCTACCTCGTGCCAAGAGTTGCCCAGGTAGTTTCCGTCTGTGTGGGCCACAGTGATAAGGGTCTTGATGGTGTCGATGTTCTTCTGCTTCATCTCAGTGATGCTGGAGCTGGCTGTGAGCAGGGTGAACCGAGCCAAGGCTTGGACATACGCATCCCTCTCCAACTGCACAGAGACAGACAGAGGGCCACAGACAGACGGGTAATTCATGTTAAAGATGAACATAAAGACACAAAACTGTCTCTTGTAGGTTATTTAAGTTCATGTTAAGTCTAGAACTATGTTTGATGGGGGCGGAAAACAACAAAAATAATCTTTGGGAAGTAAAGTGTATAAGGCTGTGTTTACACAGGCAGCCCACGAATTGGCAAAAGAGCTGATCTGATTGGTAAAAAAAAAACTATTAATGGAAAAAGATAAGAATTGGGCTGCCTGTGTAAACAAAGCCTAAGGTTGCTACATTAGATGTTTTAGAAGCGGAGGTCTAGCTGTGTAGCCATGGGAGACAACTAACCTGCATACTGAAGATGCATGCAATCCTGACAGCACAGCGGATCCCCTCCAGACACAGAGAGGCCACCTCCTGGTCGTCACAGTCCTGTAGGCCCACACTGAACGCTGCCAGGAGAGGGGTCCACGCCAGCTGAAATACACAGGCAGGTAGAGCACACACGCTTGAATCCTTTTACGTCCTAAAGAACATCGATCACACACACAAACACACAGGGTAAAGTCATCTTCTGGCACAGGTGATAGTCTGGGCTTCTGCATCCTACATTTCCTGCTCATAGCGGTGCCAGAGGAAGGCACAGAGCATCATCAAGGACGCCTCCCAACCACGAGCTGTTCTCTCCCTTACCGTCAGGCAGACATGGTCTGATACCAACAGGCTCAGAAACACT
The DNA here is from genome assembly GCF_901001165.1 of Salmo trutta. Taxonomy (NCBI): domain Eukaryota; kingdom Metazoa; phylum Chordata; class Actinopteri; order Salmoniformes; family Salmonidae; genus Salmo; species Salmo trutta. Next base: position 37,930,240 of record NC_042986.1, on the reverse strand, counting down.
TTCTATCTACAAGCCATCAGACTGCTGAACACTTCAACTGACCACCTGCTCTGATTCTCCACACATTAGTACACATGCATTCACTCATGCACACACCCACACAGAGTGTACAAAACATTAAGAAAACCTTCCTAATATTGAGTTGCAGACCCTCCCTCCTTTTGCCCTCAGAACAGCCTCAATCCGTCGGGGCATGGACTCTACAAGGTGTCGAAAGCGTTCCACAGGGATGTTGGCCCATGTTGACTCCAATGCTTCCCACAGTTGTGTCAAGTTGGCTGGATGTCCTTTGGGTGGTGGACTATTCTTGATACACAGGAAACTGTTGTGTGTGAAAAACTCAGCAGCGTTGCAGTTCTTGACAAACTGGTACGCCTGGCACCTACTACCATAACCCTGTTCAAAGGCACTTAAATATTTTGTCTTGCCCATTCACCCTCAATGGCAAACACACAATACATGTGTCAATTGACTCAAGGCTTAAAAATCCTTCTTTAACCCGTCTCCTCCCCTTCATCAACACTGATTGAAGTGGATTTAACAAGAGACACCAATAAGGGATCATAGCTTTCACCTGGTCAGTCTGTCATGGAAAGAGTCTTCCCTGTGGCTCAGTTGGTAGAGCATGGTGTTTGCAATGCCAGGGTTGTGGGTTCGATTCCCACGGGGGGCCAGTACAACAACAACAAAAAAATGCATGAAATGAAATGTATGAATTCACTACTGTAAGTCGCTCTGGATAAGAGCGTCTGCTAAATGACTAAAATGTAAATGTAAAGAGCAGGTGTTCCTAATGTTTTGTATACTCAGTACATTCCTGCTACACACACAAACAACTGTTGCTACCAGACTCATTATACTGCTCAGTTTATACACTGACCCCCCATTCCCCAAAACACGTGGAAATATTGCTATAAATTGTGCCTTCCTGTATTATTCTGCCATTATATTCATATTCTTATCTAACAAATCTAATAATATTTGTTCATGTTTTTTTTTTTTTTTTGTATTTTTCATTGTCGAGAAGGAACCTGCAAGTCAGCATTTCATTGGACGATGTGTACCATGTGTATCCCGTACATACGACTAATAAAAATGTTCAACTCTTTGGGGCTTTAGGCTGGGTGTCTGTAAAGCACTGTGACAACAGCTGATGTAAAAAGGTCTCAAACAAAATGTATTTTATAGAGGCTGGCTGACTCTGCAGTACCTTGAACATGGGCCGGACGTGCTCCAGATGGGTGGCGCTGAAGAAGGGGGCCTGGGCGTGGCTTACAGCCTCCATCAGGGCCTTGGCTGTCTTCGCCATCTGTTCCATCTCCACGTCATACAGCAGCCGACGCTGCTTCTCATTGGCTACGCCTGCAAAGAGAGACCGCCCACATTATCACAACTCATCTCTCGTGGACTGACAACATAAAAACATTTGACAAAATGATGTAAAATATTAGTTCTGGGTTGACAGTATCACATGACCAACACCTATGTTTCCTAGGCAACCAGTAGGGCTACAATTCCCCCTAAGCAGGTTGGTGTAGGGGTTCAGCTGACACATAATACATACAGGATTAGATAGTTTGTCAGAGAGACGTGCGTTCAGAGAGACGTGCGTTCAGAGAGACGTGCGTTCAGAGAGACGTGCGTTCAGAGAGACGTGCGTTCAGAGAGACGTGCGTTCAGAGAGACGTGCGTTCAGAGAGACGTGCGTTCAGAGAGACGTGCGTTCAGAGAGACGTGCGTTCAGAGAGACGTGCGTTCAGAGAGACGTGCGTTCAGAGAGACGTGCGTTCAGAGAGACATGCGTTCAGAGAGACATGCGTTCAGAGAGACATGCGTTCAGAGAGACATGCGTTCAGAGAGACATGCGTTCAGAGAGACGGGACATTGAGGATTCTGCATTATGATGCATTTACATGACACTACAACATTCTATGGCAGCCATGTTAGCTCACCATTAACATAACAAGGGGAATATTTAAAACAACTGAAAGTCTAGAATCAAAATAATATTCTAAATGTTGGCTCAACTCTAAATATATGGCTCTTTGTCGTACCCTGGCTCCTCTACTTACTGTGCTTGCTAGCCTTGGGTGTGATAGTGTGCTCCTTGCTGTCCTTCATGGCGATCTTCTTGCCAGCGATCTCATGGTATATGGAGGACAGGTACTCTTCAGGCAGGTCCTTACTGTCGTTGATGCCACGGTTCATTCTGATGTACTGTTCCTTGGTCATTTTGTTCTTCACCTGTAACATAACGGAACGGTGGGGAACTACAGTTAATAAAAACAACTGGCTGTAGGTAGGTATGAACAGGCTAAATGACGGTCTGGTCGAGTTGTGGTGGTGGGTTCACAAAGGAAGGCTTGGGAGTTCAAATCCCGGATGAGCAATGCATGGCAACTTTTTGGTCCTTTGTAGCTCAGTTGGTAAAGCATGTAACTCCAGGGTAGTGGGTTTGATTACCGGGACCACCCATACGTAAAATGTATGCATGACTGACTAAGTCGCTTTGGATAAAAGTATCTGCTGAATAGTAAAGTTTGGACACCTACTCATTCCATTTTTTTCCCCATTTTTTTTTTAGCATTGTAGAATAACTGATGAAATAACACATATGGAATCATGTAGTAACCAAAAAGTGTTAACAAATCCAAAATATATTTTATAAGTAGCCTCACTTTTTTTGGTGACAGCTTTGCACACTCTTGGCATTCTCTCAACCAGCTTCATGAGGTAGTCACCTGGAATGCATTTCAATTAACAGGTGTAGCTGGAATTTCTTTCCTTCTTAATGTGTTTGAGCCAATAAGTTGTGTTGTGAAGTCCAAATGGCAAGAACAGCTCAAATGAGCAAAGAGAAACGACAGTCCATCATTACTTTAAGACATGGTCAGTCAAAGCGGGAAATTTAAATAACTTAAAGTTTCTTCAAGTGCAGTTGCAAAAACCAAGTGCTATGATGAAACTGGCACTCATGAGGACCACCACATGAAAGGAAGACCCAGAGTTACCTCGGCTGCAGAGGATCAGTTCATTATAGTTAACTGCACCTCAGGTTGCAGCCCAAATAAATGCTTCAGAGTTCAAGTAACAGACACATCAACACCAACTGTTCTGAGGAGACTCTGTGAATCAGGCCTTCATGGTCAAATTGCTGCAAAGAAACCACTAAAGGACATAAATAAGATGAAGGGACTTGCTTGGACCAAGAACATGAGCGATGGACATTAGAGTGGTGGAAATCGGTCCTTTGGTCTGATGAGTCCAGATTTTTGGTTCCAACCGCTGTGTCTTTGTGAGATGCAGAGCAGGTGAACGAATGATCTCCACATGTGTGGTTCCCACCATGAAGCATGGAGGAGGTGTGATGGTCTGCGGGTGCTTTACTGGTGACACCGTCAGTGATTTAGTGCTGCATCAGATGACCTGGCCTCCACAATCACCCGAGCTCAACCCAATTGAGATGGTTTGGAATGAGTTGGACCGCAGAGTGATGGAAAAGCGTGGGGAACTCCTTCTAGAGTGTTGGAAAACCATTCCTCATTAAGCTGGTTGAGAGAATGCCAAGAGTGTGCAAAGCTGTCGTCAAAGCAAAAGGGTGGCTACTTTGAAAAATCTCAAATATATAAAATATTTTGATTTGTTTAACACTTTTATGGTTACAACATGATTCCATGTGTGTTATTTCATAGTTTTGATGTCTTCACTATTATTCTACAATGTAGAAAATAGTAAAAATAAAGAAAAACACTTAAATGAGTAGGTGTGTCATAACTTTTGACTGGTACTGTATATATAACATTTTTTCAAAAAGACTGACTGGTTTGTGATCTGACCTGTGGACTGTGTGTATATACACAGTCAAAAGCTTTAGAACACCTACTCATTCAAGGGTTTTTCTTTATTTGACTATTTTCTACATTGTAGAATAATAGTGAAGACATCAATGAAATAACATGCATGGAATCATGTAGTAACCAAAAAAAGTGTTACACAAATCAAAATATATTTAAATTTCTGAGGCTGGTAACGCGAAGCCAGTTTCATCATAGCGCTTTATGGTTTTTGCAACTGCACTTGAATAAACTTTCAAAGCTCTTGAAATGTTCCGTATTGACTGACCTTCATGTCTTAAAGTAATGATGGACTGTCGTTTCTCTTTGCTTATTTGAGCTGTTCTTGCCATAATATGGACTTGGGTCTTTTACCAAATAGGGCTATCTTCTGTATACCACCCCTACCTTGTCACAACACAACTGATTGGCGCAAATGCATTAAGAAATTCCACAAATTAACTTTTAAGAAGGCACAGCTGTTAATTGAAATGTATTCCAGGTGACTACCTCATGAAGCTGGCTGAGAGAATGCCAAGAGTGTGCAAAGCTGTCATCAAGGCGAAGGGTGGCTATTGGAAGAATCAAATATATTTTGATTCATTTAACACTTTTTTGGTTACTACTTGATTCCATATGTGTTATTTCATAGTGTTGATGTCTTCACTGTTATTCCACAATGTAGAAAATAGTAAAATAAAATAAAAAGGAAAACCCTTGAGTGAGTAGGTGTTCTAAAACTTTGGACCGGTAGTGTATATACATAAATCCACACTGATTGGTTGGTGTTCTGACCTGTGGACTGTGCAGGTCTGTGGTCAGCATGATGATGGAGAAGGCCAAGACGTAGGCTGTGTCTGCACTGGCAAACTCCCCCTGTCTGCAGGGGCAAGATAATGTGGTGTCACATCAATAGATGGGGGTGTAAGCGCATCAATATAACACGGGGGAGGGGGTAGCACATCAATATAACACGGGGGAGGGGGTAGCACATCAATATAACACGGGGGAGGGTAGCACATCAATATAACACGGGGGGGTAGCACATCAATATCACACGGGGGGTAGCACATCAATATAACACGGGGGAGGTAGGACATCAATATAACAGACATTAAAGACGCAACATCTACACAGTATCTATAATTGAGGATGTTCTTCATGACAGGTTTCCAGAGAGTGTATAAAATCTCAATGCCTCCCCCTGCAGGTAGCATACAGCCAATGACAGCCATATTCCTTACCCCTGGTTACACTCCAGATATCTGGCAGCAAACTTCTCCATGAGCCTGTCAATCTTCTGGGCCTCTCCTGGGAGCCGGAAGCCCTCCAGGAAAGACCTCAGAGCAGAGACAAAGTCCCGGCCACAAAAGTCCAGCTGGTCCACATAGTTGTACATCACCTCCTTGTTGAAACGGATATTCTCCCCCAAGTACTCCCCTACCTGGGTCTATAGAGAGGAGAGGGGAGAGACGACATAAAAAGTTGTGTAAGAGTTTATTTTATTTAACCACGGAAGTCCGTTATATACAACAGCATTTACAATGACAACCTTTTTTTGGACAAACTAATGGCTGAGCACATCACAAAAACATCCCGTTACACTCTCTAGAGAGGATACTGAATCAAAGTTCTCCATGTTTGCCCAGTGATACAAGTTGGGTGAAGGGCTATGAGGTTGTGGTGAGGAGCTCACCGTATCCAAACGCTCCTCTTGGTGCAGGAACTGGGCGATTTCCTCCGCTGTGGTTCCCAGCATGCCTTGGTCTTGTAAGTACTGGACACCTCGCTTGGGCTTTTTGTTGAACCTTGAGAGATGGTGACACAAATAATCTATGGCTACTACAGATATATCATTAGACAGGCCACGAGACATCTCCCAGAATGATAGACAGATACAGAGAAAGTCAGAGGGGAGGACAAAGGGAGTGCGACTCACAGCTCAATGCCATGCTCAATGACGTCCTTTTGTTGTTTGATGACCTCATACTGTTCTGGGTGGTCAGGCTGGGAGGACTGGACACTAGATGACACGGTGGAGTCCAGAGAACTGACGCTGTCTCTACGAGACGCCAGCTGGTCAGGAAGCTTGAGCTCCGCACCCTCACCGTCCGACGGCTGCTCCTGGCCTGGGTCACACACACACACACACACTGCAGGGTCAAGACACACACCTAGTTGTTCACAGCTAGACACACACAGCTCATTATACTCACCGAGGTTGGCCTGCAGGTTGGGGTTGACATACATGTCTCTGCTCCACTCCACCATGCATTTCAGAATGGACACCAGACACTCCAGGCCCTTCTTACGCAGACTCAACTCCTGGAAAATACAGTACCAGTCAAAAGTTTGGACACACCTACTCATGCAAGGGTTTTTCTTTATTTTTTATATTTTCTACATTGGAGAATAATAGTGAAGACACCAAAACTATGAAATAACACATATGGAATCATGTAGTAAGCAAAGTGTTAAACAAATCAAAATATATTTTAGATTCTTCAAAGTAGCCACCCTTTGCCTTGACAGCTTTCCACACTCTTGGCATTCTCTCGACGAGCTTCCTGAGGTAGTCAGTCTTGAAAGACTTCCCACATATGCTGAGCACTTGTTGGCTGCTTTTCCTTCACGTAGTGTTCCAATTCATCCCAAACCATCTCAATTGGGTTGAGGTCTGGTGATTGTGGAGGCCATGTCATCTGATGCAGCACTCCATCACTCTCCTTCTTGGTCAAATAGCCCTTACACTGCCTGGAGGTGTGTTGGGTCATTGTCCTGTTGAAAAACAAATGATAGTCTCACTAAGCACAAACCAGATGGGATGGTGTATCGCTGCAGAATGCTGTGGTAGCAATGCTGGTTAAGTGTGCCTTGAATTCTAAATAAATCAGACAGTGTGACCAGCACAGCACCATCACACCTCCTCCTCCATGCTTCACGGTGGGAACCACACATGCGGAGATCATCCGTTCACCTACTCTGCGTCTCACAATGACATGGCCATCGGAACCAAAAATCTCAAATTTGGACTCAGACCAAAGGACAGATTTCCACCGGTCTAATGTCCATTGCTCGTGTTTCTTGGCCCAAGCAAGTCTCTTCTTATTGGTGTCCTTTAGTAGTGGTTTCTTTGCAACAATTCGACCATGAAGGCCTGATTCACACAGTCTCCTCTGAACAGTTGATGTTGAGATGTGTCTGTTACTTGAACTCTGAAGCATTTATTTGGACTGCAATTTCTGAGGCTGGTAACTCTAATGAACTTATCCTCTGCAGCAGAGGTAAATCTGGGTCTTCCTTTCCTGTGGCGGTCCTCATAAGAGCCAGTTTCATCATAGCGCTTGATGGTTTTTGCGACTGCACTTGAAGAAACTTTCAAAGTTCTTGACATTTCCCAGATTGACTGACCTTCACGTCTTAAAGTAATGATGTTGTTTCTCTTTGCTTATTTGAGCTGTTCTTGACATAGACTTTTTTTTCTCTATTGTGTTATTGATTGTACGCTTGTTTATTCCATGTGCAACTCTGTGTTGTTGTTTCTGTCGCACTGCTTTGCTTTATCTTGGCCAGGTCACAGTTGTAAATGAGAACTTGTTCTCAACTAGCTTACCTGGTTAAATAAAGGTGAAATATATATATATATTTTTTTAAATATATGGACTTGGTCTTTTACCAAATAGGGCTATCTTCTGTATACCACCCCTACCATGTCACAACACAACTGATTGGCTCAAACGCATTAAGAAGGAAAGAAATTCCACAAATAAACTTAAGGCACACCTGTTAATTGAAATGCATTCCAGGTGACTACATCATGAAGCTGGTTGAGAGAATGTCAAGATTGTGCAAAGCTGTCATCAAGGCACAGGGTGGCTACTTTGAATAATCTAAAATATATTTTGATTTGTTTAAAACGTTTTTGGTTACTACATGATTCCATGCGTTACTTCATAGTTTTGATGTCTTCACAATTATTCTACAAAGTAGAAAAAAAATAAAGAAAAACCCTGGAATGAGTAGCTGTGTTCAAACTTTTGACTGGTACTGTATATCTCCTGTTAACGGTCGGTGACATCATTTACAGAGATCAAAAACACAGAAACAGATAAATGACTGAAAATCCAACCATGATTTTGTATATAATGTATAACTTTGTGTAAATTCCTCTGTCTGTATTCTGTCTCTAAATGTTGTCTATCACTAGCAGCACCATACCACCAGGTCAAGTTCAGACTGTCAACGTACTTGGCGAATAAAAGTGATTCTAATTCTGACCATATTTTGAAGGTAACTACTGACAGGTCAGTGTGAGGTCACCTGTAGAGGGGTCATGCCCAGCTCCTGGCCACTCCTTCCCATGGCAATCTTAGACAGGTCGTTCACCAGACGCTCAAAGATGTTGGCAGCGTTCAGGTCACAGTCGTAGTTCACATAGATATCCACCACACACTGAGCATCTGGGGTGAAGGGTTTGAAGAGGGGGAGGGAAGATTAAAATGAGACAGGTCTAAATGAGGGTTGAGTGGTACATGGTACATAAGCAGCAGCATGTGTTTTTACTTGCACATATCCGTGTCAGGGTTTGAATGACCATCCACTTGTGTTCAAAGGAGCTGGATGACGTTTCCAGGATGGTCAGGAAAATCTCCCTGAAGAAGACCTGAGTTCGAGAGAGAGAGGGGTAGAGAGGAGAGAGGGGTAGAGAGGAGAGGGGGGTAGAGAGGAGAAGGGGGTAGAGAGGAGAGAGGGGTAGAGAGGAGAGAGGGGTAGAGAGGAGAGAGGGGTAGAGAGGAGAGAGGGGTAGAGAGGAGAGGAGCGAGGGGTAGAGAGGAGCGGAGCGAGGGGTAGAGAGGAGCGGAGCGAGGGGTAGAGAGGAGAGGAGCGAGGGGTAGAGAGGAGAGGAGCGAGGGGTAGAGAGGAGAGGAGAGAGGGGTAGAGAGGAGAGGAGAGAGGGGTAGAGAGGAGAGAGGGGTAGAGAGGAGAGAGGGGTAGAGAGGAGAGAGGGGTAGAGAGGAGAGAGGGGTAGAGAGGAGAGAGGGGTAGAGAGGAGCGAGGGGTAGAGAGGAGAGGAGAGAGGGGTAGAGAGGAGCGAGGGGTAGAGAGGAGAGGAGAGAGGGGTAGAGAGGAGCGAGGGGTAGAGAGGAGAGGAGAGAGGGGTAGAGAGGAGCGAGGGGTAGAGAGGAGAGGAGCGAGGGGTAGAGAGAGAGTGAAGGGTAGAGAGAGAGTGAAGGGTAGAGAGAGAGGGGTAGAGAGGAGAGAGGGGTAGAGAGGAGAGGGGGGTAGAGAGGAGAGAGGGGTAGAGAGGAGAGAGGGGTAGAGAGGAGAGAGGGGTAGAGAGGAGAGGAGCGAGGAGAGAGGGGTAGAGAGGAGAGGAGCGAGGGGTAGAGAGAGGGGTAGAGAGAGAGGGGTAGAGAGAGAGAGGGGTAGAGAGGAGAGGGGGGTAGAGAGGAGAGGGGGGTAGAGAGGAGAGGGGGGTAGAGAGGAGAGGGGGGTAGAGAGGAGAGAGGGGTAGAGAGGAAAGAGGGGTAGAGAGAGAGGGGTAGAGAGGAGAGAGGGGTAGAGAGGAGAGAGGGGTAGAGAGGAGAGAGGGGTAGAGAGGAGAGAGGGGTAGAGAGGAGAGAGGGGGTAGAGAGGAGAGAGGGGTAGAGAGGAGAGGAGAGAGGGGTAGAGAGGAGCGAGGGGTAGAGAGGAGAGGAGAGAGGGGTAGAGAGGAGCGAGGGGTAGAGAGGAGAGGAGAGAGGGGTAGAGAGGAGCGAGGGGTAGAGAGGAGAGGAGCGAGGGGTAGAGAGAGAGTGAAGGGTAGAGAGAGAGTGAAGGGTAGAGAGAGAGGGGTAGAGAGGAGAGAGGGGTAGAGAGGAGAGAGGGGTAGAGAGGAGAGGGGGGTAGAGAGGAGAGGGGTAGAGAGGAGAGAGGGGTAGAGAGGGTAGAGAGGAGAGAGGGGTAGAGAGGAGAGAGGGGTAGAGAGGAGAGGAGGGGGTTAGAGAGGAGAGGAGCGAGGGGTAGAGAGAGAGGGGTAGAGAGAGAGGGGTAGAGAGAGAGAGGGGTTAGAGAGAGAGAGGGGTAGAGAGGGAGAGGGGGTAGAGAGGAGAGGGGGGTAGAGAGGAGAGAGGGGTAGAGAGGAAAGAGGGGTAGAGAGAGAGAGGGGTAGAGAGAGAGAGGGGTAGAGAGAGAGTGAAGGGTAGAGAGAGTGAAGGGTAGAGAGAGAGAGGGGTAGAGAGAGAGAGGGTAGAGAGAGAGAGGGGTAGAGAGAGAGAGGGGTAGAGAGAGAGTGAAGGGTAGAGAGAGTGAAGGGTAGAGAGAGTGAAGGGTAGAGAGAGAGAGGGGTAGAGAGAGAGAGGGGGTAGAGAGAGAGGGGTAGAGAGAGAGGGGTAGAGAGAGAGAGGGGTTAGAGAGAGAGGGGTAGAGAGAGAGAGGGGTAGAGAGGAGAGAGGGGTAGAGAGGAGCGAGGGGTAGAGAGGAGCGAGGGGTAGAGAGGAGCGAGGGGTAGAGAGGAGCGAGGGGTAGAGAGGAGCGAGGGGTAGAGAGGAGCGAGGGGTAGAGAGGAGAGAGGGGTAGAGAGGAGAGAGGGGTAGAGAGAGAGTGAAGGGTAGAGAGAGAGAGGGGGTTAGAGAGAGAGTGAGGGTTAGAGAGAGTGAGGGTTAGAGAGCGAGTGAGGGTTAGAGAGCGAGTGAGGGTTAGAGAGCGAGTGAGGGTTAGAGAGCGAGTGAGGGTTAGAGAGCGAGTGAGGGTTAGAGAGCGAGTGAGGGTTAGAGAGCGAGTGAGGGTTAGAGAGCGAGTGAGGGTTAGAGAGCGAGTGAGGGTTAGAAAGCGAGTGAGGGTTAGAGACAGAGTGAGGGGTAAAGAAAAAAGATGGTAGGTAGTCGCATCATTTATTTTCATTCCCTGTTGCCTATTATGAACTGAATGACAGGACTCATAAGATCCCAGATTAAATCTCTATGTAACTCCTGCATCTCACACCTCAATCTGCATCTTGAGGTGAACTTTGAAGTGTGAGAGCAGGGTGAGGAAGATGGCGAGGGAGAGCTCGAACACCTCTGGTACAGAGGAGACACCATTCTTGGAGAGGGCCACACACAGGTACTGCTTGATGGCGTTGACAAACATCTCGTGGGTGCGGAAGACAGGCCCCGCCCCCTGGAGCACAGACAGCAGCAGCTGCAGGGACACCACCTTGGAGCGCAGCTCATGAGACCTGAGGGCGCAAGAGAGGGCGCAAGAGAGAGGGCGCAAGAAGGTAAAAAAAACAGTGGAGAGGAAGAGGGGAAAGAAGATGGATAAAGGAGAGATGGAGGACAAACACATGGGAAAAAGCCAGAGGAGATGTAAATATTCAACAGTGTAGTATATGAATATCTTGTACAGTCTATAGCCTCAGTTGAATATAGGTATTTAGGTTTAAACTAGAACACGTCCCTCTTATGTTTGGAAGCAGTGATCAGGCTCAGCATTCGTCTATTCAGACTCCCAGCCTCAGGGTTTGACAGAGACACTGAAGACACTCCGTCTAGAATGTAAAACCTCAGGATCTTTAAACACTCTAGCTATATCAAGCAAGTGGCAGCTAGTTATATAGTATTGTATTGGGACCTGATGGTCTTCTGTAGCTTAGCTAGTAGCGCATGAAGCTTGCAACACCAGGATAGTTGGTTCAATTCCCGGGACCACCCGTACGCAAAATGTACGCATGCACACATGACTAAGTTGTTTATGGATAAATCAGTCTGCTAAATTACATTATTGTGAACAGAAAGCAGAAAATGTGGACTGGTTTAGGCGATGAGACCAAGGGAAGGGAGAAGTTGTGGGTGTGAACTGAGCGGGGAAGCAAGGTCTGAAGGGCTCGCGGGTGATGTCTCACTTTGGGTCAGGGGGTCCGTCCGCCAGGGGCTTCATGGAGAGCTTACAGAGGGATCGGAAGACCAGGAAGGCGTCTTTCTGCAGGATGTGTGAGAAACGAACAGCGTTCTGGCCACCCTGCATGGACTCTAAATCCTAAAAGACACAACAAGAAAAAAATAACTAAACAGAACAGCTTTAAAATGTATCATGCAATTGTCAATACATGACAAAAAATGAGGATAACTATGTATAATTAATAAAGGGCAAAAATCATCAGGAATCACTGTTCCCATAAAACCTTTGATGTGACACATCCTCATTCCAAGAGAACTCACCAAGATGTCTGTAGAGGACACGGAACCATGGTCACCCATAATGCCGTTCATCTGGTTCCTAACAGCCCTGGGTGTAGGGGGCGTCAGCTCAGGGTGCTCTGGGGGTATGTGTGGAGAATAGTCCCCTGCTGGGTGGAGGGGTGGAACAGACCAGCCAGATACAATCAAATGTATTTTATAAAGCCCTTTTTACATCAGCAGATGTCACAAAGCCCTATGCCAGCCTAAAACCACAAACAGCAAGCAATGCAGAAGCACAATGGCCTGGAAAATGTAGAAGGCAGGAACCTTGATACATACAGGTGTGTAAATGACAGACAAGCTCTGATTAACAAACTCTGTCCAGTCACTCCGATCACAACCAATTACTGACCTTGTGCAGTTTGGGTCTGTGGTTCTGGTTCTGCGGCCACTTCCTCCACCACATCAGTCGTTGGTTGCTCTGTTGGCTTTGAATCGACCTGCCCTACTCCCGATGTCCCCCTCTCCCCTAATTCTGATCCCCCTCCCACTTCATCCCCTTCCTCTACTGACTGTGTTGCTGCTGGTGGTTTTTCTGGAAGTGGACCATTAAAAACGATTCATGAGGAAAAAGACCAAGTGTCAAATTAATGAGGATGATGTGAGCTTCAGAAATGTCTAAGGATAAAATCATGATCTATGGCAGGGCTCTCCAACCCTGTTCCCGGAGAGCTACCGTCCTGTAGGTTTTCACTCCAACCCTGTTCCTGGAGAGCTACCCTGCTGTAGGTTTACACTCCAACCCTGTTCCTGGAGAGCTACCGTCCTGTAGGTTTTCACTCCAACCCTGTTCCTGGAGAGCTACCCTGCTGTAGGTTTACACTCCAACCCTGTTCCTGGAGAGATACCGTCCTGTAGGTTTTCACTCTAACCCTGTTCCCGGAGAGATACCCTCCTGTAGGTTTACACTCCAACCCTGTTCCTGGAGAGCTACCCTCCTGTAGGTTTACACTCTAACCCTGTTCCCGGAGAGATACCCTCCTGTAGGTTTACACTCCAACCCTGTTCCTGGAGAGCTACCATCCTGTAGGTTTACACTCTAACCCTGTTCCTGGAGAGATACCCTCCTGTAGGTTTTCACTCTAACCCTGTTCCTGGAGAGCTACCCTCCTGTAGGTTTACACTCCAACCACAGTTGTAAATAACCTGATTCGTCTCATCAAACAGAAAATTATTAACATGAAGTGCGCGGGCCTTCCGAATGGTGCAGCGGTCTAAGGCACTGCATCGCTTGAGGTGTCACTAGAGACCCGGGTTCGAGCCCAGGCTGTGTCACAACCGGCTGTGACCGGAAGTCCCATAGGGTGGCGCACAATTGTCCCAGCGTCGTCCCGGTTAGGCCAGAGCGGAGGGGGGCTTTACTTGACTCACCGAGCTCTAGCGACTACTTGTGGCGGTCTAGGCACCTGCAGGCTGATTTCGGTCGTCAGTAAAACCGTGTTTCCTCCGACACATTGGTGCAGCTGGCTTCAGGGTTAAGCGGGCGGGTGTTAAGAGCGAGGTTTGGCGGGGCATGTTTCGGAGGACGCATGACTCAACCGTCGCCTCTCCCGAGCCCGTTGGGGTGTTGCAGCAATGAGGTAGAAAAATAAATAATAATACATTTAAAAAATCAAGTGCGCTAGTTTAAGGTTGGATTGTAAACCTATAGGATGGTAGCAGGGTTGGAGAGCCCTAGTGTAAACCAATAGGACGATAGCTCTCTGGGAACAGGGTTGGAGAGCCCTAGTGTAAACCTAGAGGATGGTAGCTCTCTGGGAACAGGGTTGGAGAGCCCTAGAGTAAACCAATAGGACGGTAGCTCTCTGGGAACAGGGTTGGAAAGCCCTAGTGTAAACCAATAGGACGATAGCTCTCTGGGAACAGGGTTGGAGAGCCCTAGTGTAAACCAATAGGACGGTAGCTCTCTGGGAACAGGGTTGGAGAGCCCTAGTGTAAACCTATAGGATGGTAGCAGGGTTGGAGAGCCCTAGTGTAAGCCTATAGGACGGTAGCTCTCTGGGAGCAGGGTTGGAGAGCCCTAGTGTAAACCTATAGGACGGTAGCTCTCTGGGAACAGCACAGATCAATGCTAAGTATGAATACAAACAAGGCCAATACCTGGAGGTGTTGTCTCCTCTCTGTTATCCTCTGTAGCAGCCACATCCTCCTCAGTCTGGCACTCCTCTGGTTGGCCATTGATGGTATTAAGGTCCGGTGTGCTGGCTGCAGGAGAAGGGGTCCCGTTGGGGTCTGGGGTGCAGTCTGACCGGGGGGAACCACCAGACATCTGCCCAGGGGAAGGGGAGGGGTTCTGCTGGGGCAGACATTGTCTATCCTTCTCCTGAGCCTCTATAGCCTGTACAGATGAAGGATAATGAACAGACCGGCCATGATCAACACAGCTGGTCAGACCACCAAACTAATAGGACTAGGAGACACAGGCTGTTCCACCCCGACTCGGAAAGGAGACACAGGCTGTTCCACCCCGACTCGGGAAGGAGACACAGGCTGTTCCACCCCGACTCGGGAAGGAGACACAGGCTGTTCCACCCCGACTCGGGAAGGAGACACAGGCTGTTCCACCCCGACTCGGGAAGGAGACACAGGCTGTTCCACCCCGACTCGGGAAGGAGACACAGGCTGTTCCACCCCGACTCGGGAAGGAGACACAGGCTGTTCCACCCCGACTCGGGAAGGAGACACAGGCTGTTCCACCCCGACTCGGGAAGGAGACACAGGCTGTTCCACCCCGACTCGGGAAGGAGACACAGGCTGTTCCACCCTGACTCGGGAAGGAGACACAGGCTGTTCCACCCTGACTCGGGAAGGAGACACAGGCTGTTCCACCCTGACTCAGAAAGGAGACACAGGCTGTTCCACCCTGACTCGGAAAGGAGACACAAATACACTTCCAGAGAAATGATTGAGATACAAGGAGTGTATCCACTTCTTGTCTAGTTTCAATCCAGATATTTCCATTCCCATTGGTCAATCAGCTTGCTCTAAGATGATACACACCAGCATCAATGATTGAGTGCTTGTTATAGACGACTGTGTACATATGAGAGTGATATGGACTGGTCTGGACAGGGGACAGAAGTACACTGACCGCCTGGGTCTCCATGTGGGTGAAGATGACATTGACCATCTGTGTGAGCGTGGCCTTGGCGGTGGTCTGGTTGATGAGGTTACGGCTGGCCAGGTAGATGTTGTAACAGGTACGCACTGTCAGCAGAACCGTTCCCTCGTGGATCTCAATGTGAGGGGAGGTCACAGCCGTCAGTAGAGCCTACAGGAGAACAGAGAGGGCTCAGAACTAGGAATGCACAATTCCGGGAACTCCCCCCCCAAAAAATCCCTGGTTGTCCTGAAATCCTGGTTGGAGGGTTCGCAGAATCAGAAGGTTAATCCGTAATCCTCCAAACAGAATTTCTGGAAAAGCAGGGATTTTATTAAAAAGTTCGCAGAATTTTGCAACCCTAGTCCTGACAGACAGGGGACAGAGAATAAATAGTCTTTAACTACCATTGTGAATTATAGAAGAATTATCTTATATACAGTATCTTTATGTCGTAGGAATTGTTGGTCAGTCCAATAAAACCTGTTATCAACCGTGATAATACTGGCAGCTTGTTTGAACAAGACAGACTTTGGACCCTCAACTCTGGAGCTCCACTATGGGAAGCTGAAATGAACTCTGGTTATGCATCATGTCTACTGTACAGCCGTAAGAGACGGATGTGGCACCGGATATATCTGTAGTATCACTATGGGGACTGGGATGTGGAAAATAATGGGCAGCAATTTGTCCTGAGATGCAACTAGGAGATATATACAGTACCAGTCAAAAGTTTAGACACACCTACTCATTCCAGGTTCTCTTTATTTAAACAATTTTTTACATTGTAGAATAACAGTGACGACATCAAAACTATGAAATAACACATATGGAATCATGTAATAACCAAAAAAGTGATAAACAAATCAAAATACATTTTATATTTGAAATTCTTCAAAGTAGCCACCCTTTGCTTTGATGAAAGCTTTGCACACTCTCCTAGCAATGTAGAAAACAGGAAAAATAAAGAAAAACCCTTGAATGAGTAGGTGTGTCCAAACTTTTGACTGATACTGTATATGTTCTGTTTAAATAAGTAGCTATTCATAAAAGGAGAGGTTTAAGATGGACGGGGTCCCTGCCAGACCTTGACGATCTGCAGCTGCACCCCCTCGTCTGTCTGTGGGCCCTGGAAACAGTTACAGATGGTCTCCACCAGCCGGTCGATGAGCCTCTTCCCTGGAGCACTACTGTCAGAGGCATTGCCCGTGATGTGGCCATACGCAATGAGCTTCTGCCATGGGGAGAGGGGAAAGATTGTGGAGAGAGTAAGCATCTGTGGCATTTAGAAGGAGTCGGACATCCACAAGTCAGACATTTCTGAGGAGACACAACAGGTCTAGTAACATTTTAAGTCCTCCACCATGTGGAATTTACAAGAAGAAAATCGAACATTATTAGACACAGTTTACAGCACGTATACAAGGTGCAGTGAAATGCTTGCGTGCCAGTTCCCTAAACATTGCAGTACAATAATCGACATCAACAATAAATCAAAAAGTCTGATAAAAAAATATAACTGACAGTCTAGTAGGTGCTTATATTCCTCCCATTTCACACATGTACAAGCGTGTATTAAATGTATGTTTGTTGCATATCCCAACTCCCCTTGGAAAGTGGGGTCAGGTCAGGGTCAGGGCCAGGGGCAGGGCCAGGGTCAGGGTCAGGGCCAGGCATTATCAACGGCAACCCTGGAGCAATTAGGCTTAAGTGTATTGCTCAAAGGCACGTCGACAGATTTTTCCCCTTGTCGGCTTGGGGATTTGAACTAGCGACCTTTCGGTTACTGGCCCAACACTCTAACCACTAGGCTACCTGCTGCTATGTCAAGTGAGACAGTAGGACAGTGACAAAAGGACAGTGAGACAGTAGGACAGTGAAAAGGACAGAGAGACAGTAGGACAGTGATAGTAGGATAGTGACAAAAGGACAGTGAGACAGTAAGACAGTGACAAAAGGACAGCAGCACAGTAGGACAGAGACAGTAGGATAGTGACAGCAGGACAGTGACAAAAGGACAGAGAGACAGCAGGACAGTGACAAAAGGACAGAGACAGTAGGACAGTGACAAAAGGACAGAGAGACAGTAGGACAGTGACAAAAGGACAGTGACAAAAAGACAGAGAGACAGTAAGACAGTGATAGTAGGATAGTGACAAAAGGACAGAGAGACAGTAAGACAGTGATAGTAGGATAGTGACAAAAGGACAGTGAGACAGTAAGACAGTGACAAAAGGACAGAAAGACAGCAGGACAGAGACAGTAGAATAGTGACAGCAGGACAGTGACAAAAGGACAGAGACAGTAGGACAGTGACAGCAGGACAGTGACAAAAGGACAGAGATAGTAGGATAGTGACAATAGGACAGTGACAATAGGACAGTGATAGTAGGATAGTGACAATAGGACAGCAGGACAGTGATAGTAGGATAGTGACAAAAGGACAGAGAGACAGCAGGACAGTGACAGCAGGACAGTGACAGTAGGACAGTGACAAAAGGACAGAGAGACAGCAGGACAGTGACAAAAGGACAGTGACAAAAGGACAGTGAGACAGTGATAGTAGGATAGTGACAAAAGGACAGAGAGACAGTAGGACAGTGATAGTAGGACAGTGACAAAAGGACAGAGAGACAGTAGGACAGTGATAGTAGGACAGTGACAAAAGGACAGAGAGACAGTGATAGTAGGACAGTGATAGTAGGACAGTGACAAAAGGACAGAGAGACAGTGATAGTAGGACAGTGACAATAGGACAGTGATAGTAGTAGTAGTATATAATTGAACAGTGTGTGGTTGTGTGAT
Source organism: Salmo trutta (assembly GCF_901001165.1). Taxonomy (NCBI): domain Eukaryota; kingdom Metazoa; phylum Chordata; class Actinopteri; order Salmoniformes; family Salmonidae; genus Salmo; species Salmo trutta. Next base: position 37,912,301 of record NC_042986.1, on the reverse strand, counting down.
AGGGACTTACAATGACCTCCCTCCCACAAATAAAATCACATTTTATATCATATGTACCGAATACAACAGGTGAACAGTGAAACGCTTACTTACGGTCCACACATGTTGTATTTGGCACGTAACAAATAAAATGTGATTAGAATTTAAATAGGCATGGGTGTTGGTGTGTCTAAGTTCTTTGATGTGTAAACTTGTATACCTGTAGGCAGTCCAACGAGGTGCTGACAACGCGTGGGGACTTTGATTGACAGGCGAGCTCAAAAGGCAGTACGTATTTGTCAGCTTCAATGTAGTTAGCTCGGGGCGGGACCACTGAGCCATCTCTGTAGAAAGGAGCCACAGCACGAGGTTATGGAGACATGCAGGCCTCAGGACATCACAAGTTTAATAACCCTTAATGACAGCGGTGACTGCTTAAAACAGCATGACAGCTGTTTCCTGTAGCCTTCTAGTACTTGTGCTAACGCTAGATAGCAAAGGCTCCAGAAACTAACTTAAACTTCCTGCAAACAGCACGCAGAGATAAAACTGCTAAAAAAAAGTCATCACACTCTCCCTTTAATAGGTGCATCAAACACCTGTCCATGAGCTGCAGATACTTCCGGAGAGAAACGGCTTTGGACTTACTTTTGCTTCTCAAGCTCGATTTTGATTTCATCTGTGAAGTGGAAGAAAAAAAAAGGAAGAAGATTAGTGAGGTCTGAACTTTGACCTTTAGACCTGATGAACGTGTTTCGGCCATAACTGATCATTCATTTCACTAGCATAAAAATACCAGTATCAACTTACCATGAATACAGTTACAATTAGCAAAAACTAAAACAACAAATGAAATGCAGTCAAACATCAAACAACCTCAACTGCCATAAACCTCTTGCTAATGACCAGAGACAATCTTATCGCCTTAACATTGGTGACAGCTTTGGGCAGAGCAAAGATCCTGTGTTCGAAGCAGATCTGTCAGAACAAGCCGAAATGCACCACTGGAAGTCACCATTTTCCTTATCTAGCCTAGTAGGTCTAAGCATTAGCAGTAGTGCATACGTACAAGGCCAGATATGATTTGACCAAATTGGGCTGTTGTATCCCAGAACTTCACATGCTGAGATACTTGGCAGCTGCTGACACACAAGACCCAAAGTTGATCTCAAGGCAGGCACACGAGGTGGAACAGGGAGCATCGAGTACTCTGAGGAAATAGCCTACAGCCGTTGTAGACTCAACTGTAGCTTGTCTTTGTGCTCCTCTCAACTGTGTGTCATCAGGGGGGGGGGGGGTGAAGAGCGGAGCAGACAGAATTCCCATTGTTGGCTGCAACGATCAACATTAAAGTTGTGTTGTATAGTAAATATGAAGAAAAAAAAACTGCTGACTCTCCCAAGGCTCATCTGGGATCCACAAACAAACCATACGCTGTGGAAGCAGCATTATAGCCTAATTACTGCACCACTGCACATCTCCAGTTGATCATCTCCCCTTAACAACAGCAAATACAACTTGTGCTATAGTCTACATTTCATAATGTAGGACTGGGGTTCCCGAACTTTTCCCACTCAGGGGCCCCCCCTTGCAGCACTGGGGGACATCCTGGGGGACACCCCACCCCCCCCCCAAGCGTATTCTACTATTACAACTTTCAAGAGAATATTTGAATCCGGACTGAGTTCCTGTTTTGGGTGGGAACCACTGATCTAGGATACAGCACAGTAAACAACAACAACTATGGTGCCAGTGTCTAGGACAATTCATTTGTCAATGGCATGAATACACTCAAACTAGGGGGAAACCACAGTCAAACGGCCACTCACAGTTTGTGAAAAAGACTGTCTAATTTCAGTCAGAGGATGAGCTTCCACTGAGGCATGCTCATCGAGTGATTCCATATGAAACCAAGACAAACAAAACAAACATTATTTGGGGGATTTTGTCCGGGTTTTGTTATGGAATCACTCCATTATAAACATGTTATTGGTTTAACTAAACTTTATTTACCACATGCGCCGAATACAACAAGTGTAGACTTTACTGTGAAACACTTACTTACAAGGCCTTAACCAACAGTGCAGTTCAAGAAGAAGAAAATATTTACCAAGTAGGCTAAAATAAAAAGTAATAATACAAAGTAACACAATAAGAACAACAATAAGGAGGCTATATACAGGGGGGTACAGGTACAGGTTAGAGGTACGAGCCTGTACCCACCCATCATCATAAAGAATTTGAGCTATAGCCAAGCAAGGAGGTTCTCCCCCCCATAAACCAAACCACAACGGACACAGCATCCGTGAGAAAAATATGCAATGAACAGAGCCTAAGTAAACTGTTTAGTGTACAGTGTGCTGAATAGGAGAGTCTATGAGTGGGCTGGGCAATGTCAATATGGAGAGATGAATTTATTTGAAGAGAGCAAGGTCAACATTAACCCACCAGATGAATATGGTACGACTTCAGTACAGGGTGACCTGGCTGTGACAAAGATTCCAGTCGAGTCAATCTATACTCAACATTATCCATTCTGACCGTTGCCACCTAGGAAAATGTGGACCTTCTGAAATAGTAATTGATTGCCGCTGATCTAGCTAGAAGTTCCCGCCATACAGACGTAGGGTTTCAGACGTTTTTGGAAGATGGTTCAGGGACTCCGCTATATGTCATACTAAACTGTCAGTAATAATGACTATTCATTTACAGTAAAATGTCACTTACACATTGTCCTTAAATGTACAGTAAAAGGTATACAGCTGGAACATCTCCTATTCAGATGATCAAAGACCAGGATGTATCTCTCAACAAACACTAGAATGGGTGGTGTGTAAAACTAATGTTAACCCTCCACTGCTCAATGGAACAGACGTCCCGAGTATCCTGGAGTTAATGTCAGAACTAGGAATTTCTGAAATGTCCCACTTGCTAACTTGTTGTATTTAGGTAAAGGGGGATACCTAGTCAGTTGTAAAACAATGCATTCAACTGAAATGTGACTTCTGAATTTAACCCAACCCCTCTGAATCAGAGAGGTGCGATGGGTTGCCATAATCGATATCCACGTCTTCGGCGCCCGGGGAACAGTGGGGTTAACTGCCTTGCTCAGGGGAACAGTGGGTTAACTGCCTTGCTCAGGGGAACAGTGGGTTAACTGCCTTGCTCAGGGGAACAGTGGGTTAACTGCCTTGCTCAGGGGAACAGTGGGTTAACTGCCTTGCTCAGGGGAACAGTGGGTTAACTGCCTTGTTCAGGGGAACAGTGGGTTAACTGCCTTGCTCAGGGGAACAGTGGGTTAACTGCCTTGTTCAGGGGAACAGTGGGGTTAACTGCCTTGTTCAGGGGAACAGTGGGTTAACTGCCTTGCTCAGGGGAACAGTGGGTTAACTGCCTTGTTCAGGGGAACAGTGGGTTAACTGCCTTGCTCAGGGGAACAGTGGGTTAACTGCCTTGTTCAGGGGAACAGTGGGTTAACTGCCTTGCTCAGGGGAACAGTGGGTTAACTGCCTTGCTCAGGGGAACAGTGGGTTAACTGCCTTGTTCAGGGGAACAGTGGGTTAACTGCCTTGCTCAGGGGAACAGTGGGTTAACTGCCTTGCTCAGGGGAACAGTGGGTTAACTGCCTTGTTCAGGGGAACAGTGGGTTAACTGCCTTGCTCAGGGGAACAGTGGGTTAACTGCCTTGCTCAGGGGCACAACGACAGATTACCACCTTGTCAGTTCGGGGTTTCGATCCAGCAACCTTTCGGTTACTGGCCCAAGTCTCTAACCACTAGGCTACTGAGCCACACGAGCCGAGTTCAACAAATCCACAAGTCGGACATTTCCGAGTTTACTAGTTCCGACTAGTATCTGAATGCGGCATAAATTGCCTGTTGATTTAACAGGTGCCATTCCGGTTAGGTGACAATGCTACGTGCTGTACAATGACTGGTCAAATGTCTAGGTATCACGTTAAATAGCCAGCCAGCCAGCTGTTAAAGTTGACAGTGATGAAAACATAGGATTCATGTGTTGACATGCAGTCAGATCTATGACAAGCCAGCGTTCAGAGACTGAAGCGTTGGACATTATGCGGCGTTACATCATAACGTTACACTAAACTATAGTAGTAAGCCTGACAGTCAGGAGGCCATTACGACATGAGAACCCAGTACTGTGTTAGTTAGCACGCAAGGGGTTACCTAAAACATTACATGCCTATGGGTGCAATGTCCTGGAATAAAAATACAACTCACGTACCAAGTGCCACTTGACAAGCTTTACGCAGCTGGCTGTGCTGGCTCCGCTTCACCTCCTTATCCGAAAGGATTTTCTCCAGCGCCCTAGACAGAAACATGCTCTTGGTTTTTGTGTTTTCTGCCTGCTTCAGGTGTTGCTGTTGCATCTCTTGATATAACTTGTGCTATCTCAGGCCGTCATCTTCAGCCTGGCACTGCGTTGATGCAGGCGAGAGAAAGACTAACGAAACCGGGCTATCGGTATCTTGTCGATTCACCGAGTTTGTTGATGATGCTAACTCAGCACAGAGTCGCCATGTTGGTTACACGTCACGTGATTTTCAGCTGATTTTTATTTGGCCGTTTTGTCCCTTCTACTGGATCATAGACTCGTTGGTTTTCCCACTAAAACCTTTACTATTTAACTTCTTATTTACAATGACGGTCTACCCCGGACGACGATGGGCCAATTGTGCGCTGCCCTATGGGACTCACAATCACGGCCGAATGTGATTCATCCTGGATTCGAACCAGGGACTGTAGTGACGCCTCTTCGCACTGCTATGCAGTGCCTCAGGCCGCTGCGCCACTCATGCTGATAATCAAAGTTTCATCATACACATTTCTTACGTAAAGTATTTACCCTAGACGTAACTTAACTTTTTTTAATTGATTTTGATTCTTCTGAAGGCAGCAGATGGCTAAGAGATATCTCGGGTTATCAAGCTAGTTTTTAGATTATTATTTTTCTTTTTTGGGGGGGGTTCAAAGAAACATAATCATGCATACCATTTCAAAAATTGCATGAAAATTGTAATTTTGAAGTCCAGCCCGGCACTGAATGATGATCTCTGGTCCAATATGTTGGACAAATCGAAACGCTCGCACTGAAATAAAAACACGATTTATCCACCAGGTGGGGATAGACACAACCAGACACATACTAGCAATTATGTTCCCCAGTCTGTTTAGTGTATTCTCTAACACATGCAGGTCTCTCCCAGTCTGTTCAGTGTATTCTCTAACACATGCAGGTCTCTCCTCTCCTGTTTAGTGTATTCTCTAACACATGCAGGTCTCTCCCAGTCTGTTCAGTGTATTCTCTAACACATGCAGGTCCCTCCCAGTCTGTTTAGTGTATTCTCTAACACATGCAGGTCTCTCCCCAGTCTGTTTAGTGTATTCTCTAACACATGCAGGTCTCTCCTCTCCTGTTTAGTGTATTCTCTAACACATGCAGGTCTCTCCCAGCCTGTTTAGTGTATTCTCTAACACATGCAGGTCTCTCCTCTCCTGTTTAGTGTATTCTCTAACACATGCAGGTCCCTCCCAGTCTGTTTAGTGTATTCTCTAACACATGCAGGTCTCTCCCAGCCTGTTTAGTGTATTCTCTAACACATGCAGGTCTCTCCTCTCCTGTTTAGTGTATTCTCTAACACATGCAGGTCCCTCCCAGTCTGTTTAGTGTATTCTCTAACACATGCAGGTCTCTCCCAGTCTGTTTAGTGTATTCTCTAACACATGCAGGTCTCTCCTCTCCTGTTTAGTGTATTCTCTAACACATGCAGGTCTCCCCAGCCTGTTTAGTGTATTCTCTAACACATGCAGGTCTCTCCCCAGCCTGTTTAGTGTATTCTCTAACACATGCAGGTCTCTCCCCAGTCTGTTTAGTGTATTCTCTAACACATGCAGGTCTCTCCCAGCCTGTTTAGTGTATTCTCTAACACATGCAGGTCCCTCCCAGCCTGTTTAGTGTATTCTCTAACACATGCAGGTCTCCCCAGCCTGTTTAGTGTATTCTCTAACACATGCAGGTCTCTCCCCAGTCTGTTTAGTGTATTCTCTAACACATGCAGGTCTCCCCATCCTGTTTAGTGTATTCTCTAACACATAAAGATCCCTGCCAGTCTGTTTAGTGTATTCTCTAACACATGCAGGTCCCTCCCAGCCTGTTTAGTGTATTCTCTAACACATGCAGGTCTCTCCTCTCCTGTTTAGTGTATTCTCTAACACATGCAGGTCTCTCCCCAGCCTGTTCAGTGTATTATCTAACACATGCAGGTCCCTCCCAGTCTGTTTAGTGTATTTTCTAACACATGCAGGTCTCTCCCCAGCCTGTTCAGTGTATTCTCTAACACATGCAGGTCTCTCCCAGTCTGTTTAGTGTATTCTCTAACACATGCAGGTCTCTCCCAGGAATAGAGGAAACAGTATGTCATACTGTATTTTATACCACCTATTGCATCTTGCCTATGCCACTCTGTCATTGCTCATCCATATATTTACATGTATATATTCGTATGCCATTAATTGACTTAGATTTGTGTGTATTAGGTAGTTGTTGTGGAATTGTTAGATTACATTTTAGATATTGCTGCACTGTCGGAACTAGAAGCACAAGCATTTCGCTACACTCGCAATAACATCTGCTAACCATGTGTATGTGACCAATAACATTTGATTTGATTTGATTGTGAGTCACAATCTACACCCCTAGAAGCTGCTTGTACAGAACTATTTTGATTTTTATCAAATCACCTTCAAAGGTCAAGAAGATGTAGCTACCAGGACTAGATGACATAATGAACTTCAACCATTAATCATTGAGTTCACATGATACCCTACTCTGGGTAGATGGCATGTCTGATAGGGAGGGCTAGTTGAGTTCACATGATACCCTACTCTGGGTAGATGGCATGTCTGATAGAGAGGGCTAGTTGAGTTCACATGATAACCTACTCTGGGTAGATGGCATGTCTGATAGAGAGGGCTAGTTGAGTTCACATGATACCCTACTCTGGGTAGATGGCATGTCTGATAGGGAGGGCTAGTTGAGTTCACACGATACCCTACTCTGGGTAGATGGCATGTCTGATAGAGAGGGCTAGTTGAGTTCACATGATACCCTACTCTGGGTAGATGGCATGTCTGATAGAGAGGGCTAGTTGAGTTCACATGATACCCTACTCTGGGTAGATGGCATGTCTGATAGGGAGGGCTAGTTGAGTTCACACGATACCCTACTCTGGGTAGATGGCATGTCTGATAGAGAGGGCTAGTTGAGTTCACACGATACCCTACTCTGGGTAGATGGCATGTCTGATAGAGAGGGCTAGTTGAGTTCACATGATACCCTACTCTGGGTAGATGGCATGTCTGATAGAGAGGGCTAGTTGAGTTCACATGATACCCTACTCTGGGTAGATGGCATGTCTGATAGGGAGGGCTAGTTGAGTTCACATGATACCCTACTCTGGGTAGATGGCATGTCTGATAGAGAGGGCTAGTTGAGTTCACATGATACCCTACTCTGGGTAGATGGCATGTCTGATTACGGTGATCCAGTGTTTATGATTCTCATCAGGTATTTCTGCAGGTAAGACCCATTGCAGTCAGACTGAGGAGGGGAGAGGGGGGTGAGTGAGGCAAGTGTTCCCAGGACATTTTGCTTCCCCATCAGAGAGGATTGCAAAAACCAAAATCAATAGGAGAAATGGACATCAATGCACCATCTGCTCTCAGTGGAGTCTGTTAGCTTCTATTAATGTTTACATGTTGAGTACAGCCTTAGTCTAAATTCCCATTATACTTCACAACAGCACACTGGCAACTAAACACACAGAATAAAACTACAATCTATTGGAATGAGGATGTTCTGCAGTGCAGCACTATCCTGTCTAGTGTTTTGGGGAAGTCTGTTGGCTCTACACTACTGACATTCTAAATCACCTTGCTGGTGTTGACCTTCCTGAACTACAACAGTTGTAGTCATCAGGGGTCAGTACATGTGGCCCTTCGTAGCTCAGTTGGAAGAGCATGGTGCTTGTTAACACCAAGGTATTGGGTTTGATTCCCAGGATTGCTTTGAATGAAAGCGTCTGCTAAATGGCTTATATTGAACGGACCTGTATTCACCTGATCCAAGTCATAATGCATAGAGCTAGACAAACGCCACCTTACTCAAACACAGAGACTGGGCCGGTATGTGTGAGAGCGTGGGCAAGACAAAAGACCACTCAATCATGGTTGGACCTCTTCATCACGGTTGACAACTCCACGGTGTCCCCCTCCCAGAGTGCAAAGACCCTTGGTGTGACCCTGACAACACCCTGTCGTTTTCTGCAAACATTAAAGCAGTGATTCGGTACTGCAGGTTCTTGCTCTACAACATCCATAGAGTACAACCCTACCTCACACAGGAAGAGGTGTAGGTCCTAATCCAGGCACTTGTCATCTCCTGTCTGGACTACCGCAACTCACTGTTGGCTGGGCTCCCCCCAACCTGAGTACTCCGTTCTGCCACCTCTGGTCTCTTGGCCCTCCGACCCTTACGGGAGGACAGCTCCCGCTCAGCCCAGTCAAAGATCTTCTCTATACTGACATTGGTGGAACCAGCTCCCCCCTGAAGCTAGGACAGATACCCTGCACATTTTCCCAAAAACATCTGAAACCCTACCTCTTTAAAGAGTATCTTAAATAATCCCACAGAACCCCCCCCCACAAAAAAACAGAGCCTTTCCTGATCTAAACACTCACACTTGACTTTTCCCTCCTACTAGCACTGACTTTGCTGATAGCTACTTATTGAGGAACAACGTACTTACTATAATTGTGATATGTGGTTGTCCCACCTAGCTATCTTAATATGAATGCACTAACTGTAAACCGCTCTGGATTACTGTCTGCTAAATTACTAAAATGTAAATGCAAAAGAGTAACTTCATCCTGCAGACTGGGTTCTGTAACAGTGTCATCCGTCCTGTGTGACTGGGTTCTGTAACAGTGTCATCCATCCTGTGTGACTGGGTTCTGTAACAGTGTCATCCATCCTGTGTGACTGGGTTCTGTAACAGTGTCATCCATCCTGTGTGACTGGGTTCTGTAACAGTGTCATCCATCCTGTGTGACTGGGTTCTGTAACAGTGTCATCCGTCCTGTGTGACTGGGTTCTGTAACAGTGTCATCCGTCCTGTGTGACTGGCTTCTGTAACAGTGTCATCCATCCTGTGTGACTGGCTTCTGTAACAGTGTCATCCATCCTGTGTGACTGGCTTCTGTAACAGTGTCATCCATCCTGTGTGACTGGGTTCTGTAACAGTGTCATCCGTCCTGTGTGACTGGGTTCTGTAACAGTGTCATCCATCCTGTGTGACTGGCTTCTGTAACAGTGTCATCCATCCTGTGTGACTGGCTTCTGTAACAGTGTCATCCATCCTGTGTGACTGGCTTCTGTAACAGTGTCATCCATCCTGTGTGACTGGCTTCTGTAACAGTGTCATCCATCCTGTGTGACTGGCTTCTGTAACAGTGTCATCCATCCTGTGTGACTGGGTTCTGTAACATTAGCCCCATCATCTGACTGATATGAACTTGCACATTTTGGTTGTTGAAAAATGTGTCAAATTATTTAAATGCATGTTTTTGTATTTTCTATTCATTAAACAAAAATGTGTCAATCATTGAATATATTTCCAGCTCATGGAATCAACAATTATACAAGTGCACCTAAATTCATACATTTCTTTATTACTTTTCATTAAAATGTGATAAAAATGTACATCATATACTATCAATAAGAAAATACTGACAATTTTCAGTACAAATCTTTACCTTGATTTATCTGACAAGCATAAAATCATTGCTCATTATTTTTTTTAAAAAGGAACAGACACAAACCAAATTCCGAAACCTGTTGAGAGTTCTCTGAAACATACAGGTCTCTCCCAGCCTGTTTAGAGTTCTCTGAAACATACAGGTCTCTCCCAGCCTGTTTAGAGTTCTCTGAAACATACAGGTCTCTCCCAGCCTGTTTAGAGTTCTCTGAAACATACAGGTCTCTCCCAGCCTGTTTAGAGTTCTCTGAAACATACAGGTCTCTCCCAGGCTGTTTAGAGTTCTCTGAAACATACAGGTCTCTCCCAGCCTGTTTAGAGTTCTCTGAAACATACAGGTCTCTCCCAGCCTGTTTAGAGTTCTCTGAAACATACAGGTCTCTCCCAGCCTGTTTAGAGTTCTCTGAAACATGCAGGTCTCTCCCAGCCTGTTTAGAGTTCTCTGAAACATACAGGTCTCTCCCAGCCTGTTTAGAGTTCTCTGAAACATACAGGTCTCTCCCAGCCTGTTTAGAGTTCTCTGAAACATACAGGTCTCTCCCAGCCTGTTTAGAGTTCTCTGAAACATACAGGTCTCTCCCAGCCTGTTTAGAGTTCTCTGAAACATACAGGTCTCTCCCAGCCTGTTTAGAGTTCTCTGAAACATACAGGTCTCTCTCAGCCTGTTTAGAGTTCTCTGAAACATACAGGTCTCTCTCAGTCTGTTTAGAGTTCTCTGAAACATACAGGTCTCTCTCAGCCTGTTTAGAGTTCTCTGAAACATACAGGTCTCTCCCAGCCTGTTTAGAGTTCTCTGAAACATACAGGTCTCTCCCAGTCTGTTTAGAGTTCTCTGAAACATGCAGGTCTCTCCCAGCCTGTTTAGAGTTCTCTGAAACATACAGGTCTCTCCCAGTCTGTTTAGAGTTCTCTGAAACATACAGGTCTCTCCCAGTCTGTTTAGAGTTCTCTGAAACATACAGGTCTCTCCCAGCCTGTTTAGAGTTCTCTGAAACATGCAGGTCTCTCCCAGGAATAGAGGAATTCACAGTACGGAAAAAAAACAGTGTCATAATCTACACCTCTAGAAGCTGCTTGTACAGGGAAAAAAAGCAATTGAACAAAATCACTTATAAAATAGGAAAGAACAGATTAGAAAATGAAATTAAACCATTAATTAACACAGTGGATCAGTTATAACACATTCAAATGTTTACTAACTGAGCACTGAAAAGGAATATACTGAAACATGATTCAAAAATAAATAGTTGTCGTGGTTACGATCCCCATGTCCTGTGTAGTTAAAACAACAATAAATTAACAGATTTAAAAAACAACCTTTCCATTCTAAAATGTCACTCATCGTGCCTTGAATGTTCCAGAACTGTTTGGAATGAGGGAGAAAGTAATCAACTCTTCAACAGCCTGTACCCTAACAGAGAATAGAGAAGTACTGTACCTCACAGTATGAAAAGGAGGGGGAATTGAGTTCACATGATACCCTACTCTGGGTAGATGGCATGTCTGATAGAGAGGGCTAGTTGAGTTCACATGATACCCTACTCTGGGTAGATGGCATGTCTGATAGGGAGGGCTAGTTGAGTTCACATGATACCCTACTCTGGGTAGATGGCATGTCTGATAGGGAGGGCTCGTTGAGTTCACATGATACCCTACTCTGGGTAGATGGCATGTCTGATAGGGAGGGCTAGTTGAGTTCACACGATACCCTACTCTGGGTAGATGGCATGTCTGATAGAGAGGGCTAGTTGAGTTCACACGATACCCTACTCTGGGTAGATGGCATGTCTGATAGAGAGGGCTAGTTGAGTTCACACGATACCCTACTCTGGGTAGATGGCATGTCTGATAGAGAGGGCTAGTTGAGTTCACATGATACCCTACTCTGGGTAGATGGCATGTCTGATAGAGAGGGCTAGTTGAGTTCACATGATACCCTACTCTGGGTAGATGGCATGTCTGATAGAGAGGGCTAGTTGAGTTCACATGATACCCTACTCTGGGTAGATGGCATGTCTGATAGGGAGGGCTAGTTGAGTTCACATGATACCCTACTCTGGGTAGATGGCATGTCTGATTACGGTGATCCAGTGTTTATGATTCTCATCAGGTATTTCTGCAGGTAAGACCCATTGCAGTCAGACTGAGGAGGGGAGAGGGGGGTGAGTGAGGCAACTGTTCCCAGGACATTTTGCTTCCCCATCAGAGAGGATTGCAAAAACCAAAATCAATAGGAGAAATGGACATCAATGCACCATCTGCTCTCAGTGGAGTCTGTTAGCTTCTATTAATGTTTACATGTTGAGTACAGCCTTAGTCTAAATTCCCATTATACTTCACAACAGCACACTGGCAACTAAACACACAGAATAAAACTACAATCTATTGGAATGAGGATGTTCTGCAGTGCAGCACTATCCTGTCTAGTGTTTTGGGGAAGTCTGTTGGCTCTACACTACTGACATTCTAATGAACTTGCTGGTGTTGACCTTCCTGAACAGGTAGGTACAGTCATCAGGTGATGTCATGTGACCAGGAACAAGTGGGAATAGACCAGTATTCACCTGATCCAAGTCATAATGCAGAGCTAGACAAACTCCACCTTACTCAAACACAGAGACTGGGTCGGTATGTGTGAGAGCGTTGGCAAGACAAAACAATCCAACTTCTTCCTGCAGACTGGGTTTTATAACAGTCCCATCCATCCTCACTGGGTTCATTAGTGTCCCATCTCTAAGTTACGTAACATCTGTGTAGTACTCAGTGTCACGGTCCAACTCTTCATCTATACAAGTATGACATTCTGTTGAAGATCGATTCAGGGGTACTCCAAAAAATATGATATAGTGAATAAATACTGGACATGAAGTGAGGACACTCTTCAAACGTGAATGATTCAGGCCACATCCAAGTGAACTCAGAGTTGTAAAACTAAGACACCATCTTTTACAAACACATCCTCCCAAACCAGACAGACAGATGAGAGACAGACAGATGAGAGATAGACAGACGAGAGATAGACAGAGACAGACAGACAGACAGATGAGAGATAGAGACAGACACAGAGATAGATAGACAGAGACAGAGAGACAGAGAGAGAGAGAGAGAGAACATGCTGAGATGAGTGAAGCGTCATGGTCTGAGAAATCAGAGAATCACATTTACAATCACATTCTGTCACACTATGTCCACGAAGTGGGGTGAGGAAAGAAGTTTGATGAAAAACAAGATAGATCTTCATCCAGGCAATGACAGCACACCTGTCAGATGAGGTGTTGGTCCGTTCCGGTGAATTGAGATACTTATTTTCAACAAAATAAAAATCATACAGTAAACCATTTTAGATTGAAATAAAACAGTAAAAGAAATAGCATGAAAATATTTAAAGCGGCAATCTGCGGTTCAAACAACAAAACTGACTCCCCGCCACTATTTTGGTAGAAGGCTGAAGGATGGGGTTTAGAGAAATGAAACCACTCTCAAACCCATGGACAGATCTACGGATACAAGGAATGACAAGCCATGACAACAAAATTATAGTTCTAACCATGTTGAGGATATACAGTGTTTGTTTGTATTTACCCAGTCTACAAACAAAAGGGTAAAACAAGCTTATATTTTGGATTCTAATGGGGTTCGACAATAGAACTAAGCTCACAAGGCTTTTATTAGTTATACTCTTCAAGAATCAATGAGTATATATATATATATTATATATATATATATATACTTAAAAGTCTATATAATACATTTAATACATTTAAAAGTCTAAAAGTCTAAAGTCTAAATGGATGTAGCCATTACAGATTGCCCCTTTAAGAGATTTTGTAATTTCAGTTGCTTCGCATAATTGCTTCTAGTGTTTTTCTTGTGATTATCAACATGAAAAGCTTGGAGAGAAAACACAGGAATAGTGGTTAACTTCCGGGTCCATGAAGAGAGACCCATATATATGGTTTCTCCTCAGACTAAAATCAGAGTATTATTCCAGACCTCTACTCTTTGTTAGTTGGTATGGTGACATGTAGGATAGAAGACATTCATTTTGTTCCCAAATCACAAGCTGTAATCGCCTAGGGGAGTGGTTGCTGTCGTTTGCCAAGCGACAAGGCAAAAGCAGATTGTGAAATGTAGTCTCCTCTATCAAACAAACCAGGGTAGAATAGCTAGGGAAAGGTCAGAGCCTAAAGATATCATTCATTCATTCATTCATTTGTTCGTTCATTAAAAATCAGTCCTTTCCTATGGTTCACAAAATTGAAAAAACAACAGTGTAGCATCTCATTGCTGCCCTCAAGTGGAAGACCATAGAAACACAGTCTCCCCCTACAGAAATAGAAAATGAGAAGTTGGAGGCCTTTCTCCAAGGCAGAGTCACTTTCCTCCTCCACACAAAACACCACGGGTAATCACTGTGTCTGTCAGACAGCATAGGGAGGGCGATGTCGACACTATGGCACGCATCTGTGGATGTTGTCGTTCTTTGTGCATGCATGAGGGTGCGCTTCAGTGTATATAAGACTATGTGTTTGCGTTCCCATAAATACTGTGCAACTACGACAGTATGTGTTTACAGTGTAATGACGGTGCCTTCCTCCTCTAAGCTCCTTCCCTCCAGGCCCCTGTCGGCAGTGCTGAGCGTGCCCAGCGAGCCGGAGCGGTTGTGGGAGGCCAGGGCTCCGTTGGTGGTGCGGAGGTCCAGGTGGGGCACATAGCGGGGAATGAAGGGTATGGTACAGCTGGCCGAGGAGGTCCGTGGGATGGGCACGGCCTCTCCATCCACCTCTATCACCAGGTCCTCATCATCCTCATCACTCTCCAGCTCCTCTGGGTGAAGGTTCTGGATGATGTGTGCCGGAGTCGTCGCCACGGCAGTGCCCGGGGAGGAGTAGCCGTAGAAACTGGTGCCGCTGTCGGATGAGTGTCCTGAGCTCCCGGATGCTGCCCCGCCCCCGCCACTCCGTACGATGTTGTTGCGCTGGTTGGCCGGCTTCACCGTCACGATGAGATTGTGGCTGTTGGCGATCATCATGTCTGTCACCTGGTCCAGAGACTTGCCTTGCACCTCGATGCCGTTGACCTCCAGAACCTCGTCGTTGACAGCCAGCAGGCCAGTGCTCTCAGCCAGGCCCCCAGGCACCATGCGGGAGATGAAGATCCCAGGAACCTTCTCCAGGCCCTGGGGCGTGACTCGGACGCTCGAGCCGTCTCGGATGTAGAAGCCCAGCGGTTTCTCCTGGCCATGCTTGTAGAGGCGAACCCGGCGGTGTGTCTCAGGGAGGATATCCACATCGATGATGGACGAGACGGGCCTAAAGTCCCTGGGCAGGCTGATGATCACAAGGGGCTTCTTCCGGTTGGCATCAGGCCGTAGCAACATGGCCGCTAGGACCGTCTTCTTGGGACGGGTCAGAGAGTCCAGACCAAACGCAGAGTAGTCGGCTTCCTCTGGGGGAGGGAAGAGAACAATGCATCAGAACGATATCAATATCACATGATACAGGATCTAATCTCATACCGTAAATGCTTACTGATCATTATGGTGGAACTATAAATCATTACTGACATTCTACCTCAGACTATACTGTAGTTATGCAAAAGCGATGGTGTTGCTCTAAGCCTGAGGGTTCCTTTATCTTAGAGCCCCTCCCTCGCCTTGTTACAGGGCTTTCCCCTCTCTTCCCTGGGCTTATTCTTCATGTGTAGTAAATGTTAGCGTCGACTCCGGTCTCTCATGGTAGGGCTTTCGGAATTCTTCAGAGGCTTACTCACGGCAACTGTGCTGCTCTGAGACATACCTGGACTTTCACCTGAGCATGGCTTAGAGCAGGGACAGGGTTCTAGACTCGATCAAAGGTCTAAGAAGAGTGAGAACCAGGGCCATGGCTCTCTAATGGTTAACCACCAGCATACGGATGCCAAACAATATGATAACGTTCATTCCCTCCTGGGTTGTGCCCCAGTCCCCCCCTTTATCGCTCTCTCTCGGTCTCTTCTTCCTCCCACTGGCTCTGTATGTTCTAGAATGAATGACATGTTCTCATATCCCATGGTGTGTTGTAGTGATGTATGTTCTAGAATGAATGACATGTTCTCATATCCCATGGTGTGTTGTAGTGATGCATGTTCTAGAATGAATGACATGTTCTCATATCCCATGGTGTGTTGTAATGTATGTTCTAGAATGAATGACATGTTCTCGTATCCCATGGTGTGTTGTAATGTATGTTCTAGAATGAATGACATGTTCTCATATCCCATGGTGTGTTGTAGTGTATGTATGTTCTAGAATGAATTACATTTTTATTTCACCTTTATTTAACCAGGTAGGACAGTTGAGAACAAGTTCTCATTTACAACTGCGACCTGGCCAAGATAAAGCAAAGCAGTGTGACACAGAGTTACACATGGGATAAACAAACGTATAGTCAATAACACAATAGAAAAATCTATGTACAGTGTGTGCAAATGTAGTAAGATTAGGGAGGTAAGGCAATAAATAGGCCATAGTGACAAAATAATTACAATTTAGCAATTGACACTGGAGTGATAGATGTGCAGAAGATGAATGTGCAAGTAGCGATACTAGGGTGCAAAGGAGCAAAAAAAGAAATAATACGGGGATGAGATAGTTGGGTGGGCTGTTTACAGGTGCAGTGATGGTTAAGCTGCTCTGACAGCTGATACTTATACTTAGTGAGGGAGATAAGACTTCAGCTTCAGCGATTTTTACAATTCGTTCCAGTCAATGGCAGCAGAGAACTGGAAGGAAAGGCGGCCAAAGGAGGAGTTGGCTTTGGGGATGACCAGTGAAATATACCTGCTGGAGCGCATGCCAAGGGTGGGTGTTGCTATGGTGACCAGTGAGCTGAGATAAGGCAGGGCTTTACCTAGCAAAGACTTATAGATGAACTGGAGCCAGTGGGTTTGGTGACGAATATGAAGCGAGGGCCATCCAACAAGAGCATACAAATCGCAGTGGTAGGTAGTATATGGGGCTTTGGTGACAAAATGGATGGCACTGTGAAAGACTGAATCCAATTTGCTGAGTAGAGTGTTGGAGGCTATTTTGTAAATGACACCGCCGAAGTCAAGGATCGGTGGGATAGTCAGCTTTACGAGGGTATGTTTGGCAGCATGAGTGAAGGATGCTTTGTTGCAAAATAGGAAGTCGAATATAGATTTAATTTTGGATTGGAGATACTCCGATTTGACACACTGAACTCTATCAGAGAAGTAGTTGGTGAACCAGGCTAGGCAATCATTTGATAAACCAAGGCTATTGAGTCTGCCCGATGAGAATGCGGTGATTGACACAGTCGAAAGCCCTGGTCAGGTCGATGAAGACGGCTGCACAGTATTGTCTTTTATCAATGGCGGTTATTATATGGTTTAGGACCTTGAGCGTGGCTGAGGTGCACCCATGACCAGCTTGGAAACCAGATTGCATAGCGGAGTAGGTACGGTGGGATTCGAAATGGTCGGTGATCTGTTTGTTTTCTTGGCTTTCGAAGACTTTAGAAAGGCAGGGTATGATAGATATAGGTCTGTAACAGTTTTGGTCAAGAGTGTCTCCCCCTTTGAAGAGGGGGATGATCGTGGCAGCTTTCCAATCTTTAGGGATCTCAGACGATACGAAAAAGAGGTTGAACAGGCTGGTAATAGGGGTTGCAACAATTGCGGCGGATAATTTTAGAAAGAGAGGATCCAGATTGTCTAGCCCATCTGATTTGTAGGGGTCCAGATTTTGCAGCTCTTTCAGAACATCAGCTATCTGGATTTGGGTGAAGGAGAAATGGGGGAGGCTTGGGCAAGTTGCTGTGGAGCTGTTGACCGGGGTAGGGGTAGCCAGGTGGAAAGCATGGCCAGCCGTAGAAAAATGCCTATTGAAATTCGATTATCATAGATTTATTGGTGGTGACAGTTTCCTAGCCTCAGTGCAGTGGGCAGCTGGGAGGAGGTGCTCTTATTCTCCATGAACTTTAGTGTCCCAGAACTTTGAGTTTATGCTACAAGATGCACATTTCTGTTTGAAAAAGCTAGCCTTTGCTTTCCTAACTGCCTGTGTATATTGGTTCCTAACTTCCCTGAAAAGTTGCATATTGCGGGGGCTATTCGATGCTAATACAGTACGCCACAGTGTTTTTGTGCTGGTCACGGGCAGTTAAGTATTGAGTGAACCAAGGGCTGTATCTGTTCTTAGTTCTATATTTTTGGAATGGGGCATTTAAGATGGTGAGGAAAGCACTTTTAAAGAATAACCAATAACCAAAGAATAACGGAATGAGGTCTAAATCCTTCCAGGATACTCGGGCCAGGTCAATTAGAAAGCCCTTCTCGCTGAAGTGTTTTAGGGAGCGTTTGACAGTGATGAGGGGTGGTCGTTTGACCGCAGACCCATTACGGACGCAGGCAATGATCGCTGAGATCCTGGTTGAAGAAAGCAGAGGTGTATTTAGAGGGCAGGTTGGTTGGTCAGGATGATATCTATGGGGGTGCCTGTGTTTATGGATTTAGGGTTGTACCTGGTATGTTCCATGATAATTTGTGGGAGATTGAGGGTATCAAGTTTAGATTGTAGGACGGCCGTGGTGTTTAGCATATCCCAGTTTAGGTCACCTAACAGTACAAACTCTGAAGATAAATGGGGGGAAATTAATTCACACATGGTGTCCAGGGCACAGCTGAGGGCTGAGGGGGGTCTGTAACAAGCGGCAACAGTGAGACACATTTCTGGAAAGGTGGATTTTTAAAAGTAGAAGCTTGAACTGTTTGGGCAAAGACCTGGCTAGCATGACAGAACTCTGCACGCATTCTCTGCAGTAGATTGGAACTCCACCCCCTTTGGCAGTTCTATCTTGGTGGGAAATGTTGGGGATGGAAATTTCTGAATTTTTGGTGGCCTTCCTAAGCCAGGATTCAGACACAGCTAGGACATCAGGGTTGGCGGAGTGTGCTAAAGCAATGAATAAAACAAACTTAGGGAGGAGGCTTCTGATGTTAACATGTAAGAAACCAAGGCTTTTACGGTTACAGAAGTCAACAAATGATAGCGCCTGGGGAATAGGAGTGGAACTGGGGGCTACAGGGCCTGGGTTAACCTCTATATCACCAGAGGAACAGAGGAGGAGTAGGATAAGGGTACGGCTAAAGGCTATAAGAACTGGTCGACATGTTCTCATATCCCATGGTGTGTTGTAATGTATGTTCTAGAATGAATGACATGTTCTCATAACCCATGGTGTGTTGTAGTGATGTATGTTCTAGAATGAATGACATGTTCTCGTATCCCATGGTGTGTTGTAGTGTATGTTCTAGAATGAATGACATGTTCTCATAACCCATGGTGTGTTGTAGTGATGCATGTTCTAGAATGAATGACATGTTCTCGTATCCCATGGTGTGTTGTAGTGATGTATGTTCTAGAATGAATGACATGTTCTCGTATCCCATGGTGTGTTGTAGTGTATGTTCTAGAATGAATGACATGTTCTCATATCCCATGGTGTGTTGTAGTGTATGTATGTTCTAGAATGAATGACATGTTCTCATAACCCATGGTGTGTTGTAGTGATGTATGTTCTAGAATGAATGACATGTTCTCGTATCCCATGGTGTGTTGTAATGTATGTTCTAGAATGAATGACATGTTCTCATATCCCATGGTGTGTTGTAATGTATGTTCTAGAATGAATGACATGTTCTCGTATCCCATGGTGTGTTGTAGTGTATGTACACACTGTGCAATTTGCTCAGGTGTTGTGGATAAACTCTTTGGACCTAAGCATCATCAGCAATTGTTTGTGTGTGTGTGTGTGTGTGTGTGTGTGTGTGTGTATGTATGTATGTATGTGTTCTGGGATAGGGTGCAGGCAGGCTGTCGATAAGGATTCCAGCCCTGAGGTTGACGGATACCCCTCCCCTCAACCAGAAAAACAAAGGATCAAGTGTAGAGGAGTATCCCATTTCAGTTCTCATGAAACATAAATTCATTGCCTCCTTACTGTCCGGACATTACAACTGTATGCATACAGAATATTAGGTTTACATATTCACAAAAACACACTGATATGTTAATCCAAACTCAGCTAATCTGTATGATGTAAACATAGAAGCCTGCAGGGCCTTCATAAATATTCACACTCTTTTGACTTTTCCCACATTTTGTTGTGTTACGAAGTGGGATTAAAATGGAGTTAATTGTAATTTTTGGGGGTCAAAGATTTACACAAAATACTGTGTCAAAGTGGAAGTAAAATTATAATACACTGCTCAAAAAAATAAAGGGAACACTAAAATAACACATCCTAGATCTGAATGAATGAAATAATCTTATTAAATACTTTTTTCTTTACATAGTTGAATGTGCTGACAACAAAATCACACAAAAATAATCAATGGAAATCCAATTTATCAACCCACGGAGGTCAGGATTTGGAGTCACACTCAAAATTAAAGTGGAAAACCACACTACAGGCTGATCCAACTTTGATGTAATGTCCTTAAAACAAGTCAAAATGAGGCTCAGTAGTGTGTGTGGCCTCCACGTGCCTGTATGACCTCCCTACAACGCCTGGGCATGCTCCTGATGAGGTGGCGGATGGTCTCCTGAAGGATCTCCTGCCAGACCTGGACTAAAGCATCCGCCAACTCCTGGACAGTCTGTGGTGCAACGTGGCGTTGGTGGATGGAGCGAGACATGATGTCCCAGATGTGCTCAATTGGATTCAGGTCTGGGGAACGGGCGGGCCAGTCCATAGCATCAATGCCTTCCTCTGCAGGAACTGCTGACACACTCCAGCCACATGAGGTCTAGCATTGTCTTGCATTAGGAGGAACCCAGGGCCAACCGCACCAGCATATGGTCTCACAAGGGGTCTGAGGATCTCATCTCGGTACCTAATGGCAGTCAGGCTACCTCTGGCGAGCACATGGAGGGCTGTGCGGCCCCCCAAAGAAATGCCACCCCACACCATGACTGATCCACCGCCAAACCGGTCATGCTGGAGGATGTGGCAGGCAGCAGAACGCTCTCCACGGCGTCTTCAGACTCTGTCACGTCTGTCACGTGCTCAGTGTGAACCTGCTTTCATCTGTGAAGAGCACAGGGCGCCAGTGGTGAATTTGCCAATCTTGGTGTTCTCTGGCAAATGCCAAACGTCCTGCACGGTGTTGGGCTGTAAGCAAAACCCCCACCTGTGGACGTCGGGCCCTCATACCACCCTCATGGAGTCTGTTTCTGACCGTTTGAGCAGACACATGCACATTTGTGGCCTGCTGGAGGTCATTTTGCAGGGCTCTGGCAGTGCTTCTCCTGCTCCTCCTTGCACAAAGGCGGAGGTAGCGGTCCTGCTGCTGGGTTGTTGCCCTCCTACGGCCTCCTCCACGTCTCCTGATGTACTGGACACTACGCTGACAGACACAGCAAACCTTCTTGCCACAGCTCGCATTGATGTGCCATCCTGGATGAGCTGCACTACCTGAGCCACTTGTGTGGGTTGTAGACTCCGTCTCATGCTACCACTAGAGTGAAAGCACCGCCAGCATTCAAAAGTGACCAAAACATCAGCCAGGAAGCATAGGAACTGAGAAGTGGTCTGTGGTCACCACCTGCAGAACCACTCCTTTATTGGGGGTGTCTTGCTAATTGCCTATAATTTCCACCTGTTGTCTATTCCATTTGCACAACAGCATGTGAAATTTATTGTCAATCAGTGTTGCTTCCTAAGTGGACAGTTTGATTTCACAGAAGTGTGATTGACTTGAAGTTACATTGTGTTGTTTAAGTGTTCCCTTTATTTTTTTGAGCAGTGTATTTGTAAAAAATGTATGTATGTAAAATAAAAAACACTAACATGTCTTGATGAGAGAAGTATTCACACCCTTGAGTCAATACATGTTAGAATCACCTTTGGCAGTGATTACAGCTCTGAGTCTTTCTGGGTAATTCTCTAAGAGCTTTCCACACCTGGATTGTGCAACATTCTCCCATTATTATTATTTTTTTTTAATTCTTCAAGCTCTGTCAAATTGGTTGTTGATCATTGCTAGACAACCATTTCAGGTTTTGCAATAGTTTCAACTTAAATCTGCTTGAAAATCTAACTCCGCCACTTAGGAACATTCACTGTCTTCTTGGTAAGCAACTCCAGTGTAGATTTGGCTTTGTGTCTGTTGGAAAGCAGACTGAACCAGGTTTTCCACTAGGATTTTGCCTGTGCTTAACTCCATTCCGTTTAATTTTTATCCTGAAAAACTCACCAGTCCTTAACGATGACAAGCATACACATGATGCATCCACCACTATGCTTGAAAATATGTAGTGTGGTACTCAGTGATATGTCATGTTGGATTTGCCCCAAACATAACACTTTGTATTCAGGACAAAAAGTGAATTGCTTTGCCACATTTTTTGCAGTTTTACTTTAGTGCCTTGTTGCAAACAGGATGCATGTTGTTTTGGAATATGTTTTAATATGTACAGGCTCTCTTCTTTTCACTCTGTCGGTATTGTGGAGTAACTACAATGTTGTTGATCCATCCTCAGTTCTCCTATCACAGCCATTAAACTCTGACTGTTTTAAAGTCACCTTTGGCTCAAGGCAAATGAGTCAGGAAGGACGGCTGTATCTTTGTAGTGACTGGGTGTATTGATACACCATCCAAAGTGTAATGAATTAATTCACCATGCTCAAAGGGATATTTGATTTTGACCCATCTACCAAATCGGTGCCCTTCTTTGCGAGGCATTGGAAAACCTTCCTGGTCTTTGTGGTTGAATCTGTTTGAAAATCACTGCTCAACTGAAGGACATTACAGATAATTGTGTGTGTGGGTTATAGAGATGAGGTAGTCATTCAAAAATCATCTTAAACAACATTATTGTAATTTATGTGATTTGTTAAGCGAATGTTTACTCCTGAACTTATTTAGGCTTGCCATAACAAAGGGGTTGAATACTTATTGACTAAAGACATTTCAGCTTTTCATTTTGGGGTATTGTGTGTAGGCCAGTGACAAAACAACATTTAATACATTCAGGCTGTAGCAACAAAATGTGGAAAAAGGGGTGTGAAAACTGGGTGGTAGTCTAGCAGTTAAGAGGTTGGGCCAGTAACCGAAAGGTTGCTAGTTCGAATTCCAGAGCTGACCAGGTGAAATCTGTCCATGTGCCCTTGAGCAAGGCACTTAACCCTAATTGCAGCTAGCAAGGCTTTCAGTCTCAATACAGCAGCTAGCAAGGCTTTCAGTCTCAATACAGCAGCTAGCAAGGCTTTCAGTCTCAATACAGCAGCTAGCAAGGCTTTCAGTCTCAATACAGCAGCTAGGAAGGCTTTCAGTCTCAATACAGCAGCTAGGAAGGCTTTCAGTCTCAATACAGCAGCTAGGAAGGCTTTCAGTCTAAATACAGCAGCTAGCAAGGCTTTCAGTCTGAATACAGCAGCTAGCAAGGCTTTCAGTCTCAATACAGCAGCTAGCAAGCGTAAAGCAGGCGTAAATAGTCAATACTATGGCCCCAGGACCCAGACTTATAATCTGTGACTGTCTTGGTGTGTCCGTTTGGGGGTCAGTGTCATAATATCACAGTTACCTCTGGGCTGGGCCACCGGGGTCACCATCACGCTCACTGTCTTCAGACAGTTGATCAGTCTCTCCTCATTTTGTTCCAACGGTTGGCTGATAAACTACACATCTCACCTGTAGATACGAGTTCACCTTTATGCTCGTTAAGTACATGACTCAAACTTCAGGAATGCAATTGAGTACGTTAGCATATGTGAGTTAATAATTAATCCAAACAATCAGTGTTAACTGTGTTGACAGTAAACACCTGCATAACCCTACAGGGTGAGAGTTGGGGTTGGGTACGAGGCCTACGGGGTGAGAGTTGGGGTTGGGTACGAGGCCTACGGGGTGAGAGTTGGGGTTGGGTACGAGGCCTACAGGGTGAGAGTTGGGGTTGGGTACGAGGCCTACAGGGTGAGAGTTGGGGTTGGGTACGAGGCCTACAGGGTGAGAGTTGGGGTTGGGTACGAGGCCTACAGGGTGAGAGTTGGGGTTGGGATCGAGGCCTACAGGGTGAGAGTTGGGGTTGGGTACGAGGCCTACAGGGTGAGAGTTGGGGTTGGGTACGAGGCCTACAGGGTGAGAGTTGGGGTTGGGATCGAGGCCTACAGGGTGAGAGTTGGGGTTGGGATCGAGGCCTACAGGGTGAGAGTTGGGGTTGGGATCGAGGCCTACAGGGTGAGAGTTGGGGTTGGGATCGAGGCCTACAGGGTGAGAGTTGGGGTTGGGTACGAGGCCTACAGGGTGAGAGTTGGGTACGAGGCCTACAGGGTGAGAGTTGGGTACGAGGCCTACAGGGTGAGAGTTGGGTACGAGGCCTACAGGGTGAGAGTTGGGTACGAGGCCTACAGGGTGAGAGTTGGGTACGAGGCCTACAGGGTGAGAGTTGGGTACGAGGCCTACAGGGTGAGAGTTGGGTACGAGGCCTACAGGGTGAGAGTTGGGTACGAGGCCTACAGGGTGAGAGTTGGGTACGAGGCCTACAGGGTGAGAGTTGGGTACGAGGCCTACAGGGTGAGAGTTGGGTACGAGGCCTACAGGGTGAGAGTTGGGTACGAGGCCTACAGGGTGAGAGTTGGGTACGAGGCCTACAGGGTGAGAGTTGGGGTTGGGTACGAGGCCTACAGGGTGAGAGTTGGGGTTGGGTACAAGGCCTACAGGGTGAGAGTTGGGGTTGGGTACAAGGCCTACGGGGTGAGAGTTAGGGTTGGGTACAAGGCCATTTGGTTGTATTTGTTGGCTTGTAAAGTCTGAATTTGACAGTCATTTAGTTGAAACAGTTGTTTTTTTCAACATCAGACCTGTGTCTATACTGGATCAAATCCAACAGCTTGACATTTTTCATGTGTCTGTAAGGGTAAACTATTCCAAAAAATAATCTGATTTCTACCCAAACACATCACATTAAACCTACTGACCACGTCCTGTTCTACCCAAACACATCACATCAAACCTACTGACCACGTCCTGTTCTACCCAAACACATCACATCAAACCTACTGACCACGTCCTGTTCTACCCAAACACATCACACCTACTGACCACGTCCTGTTCTACCCAAACACATCACATCAAACCTACTGACCACGTCCTGTTCTACCCAAACACATCACATCAAACCTACTGACCACGTCCTGTTCTACCCAAACACATCACATCAAACCTACTGACCACGTCCTGTTCTACCCAAACACATCACATCAAACCTACTGACCACGTCCTGTTCTACCCAAACACATCACATCAAACCTACTGACCACGTCCTGTTCTACCCAAACACATCAAACCTACTGACCACGTCCTGTTCTACCCAAACACATCAAACCTACTGACCACGTCCTGTTCTACCCAAACACATCACATCAAACCTACTGACCACGTCCTGTTCTACCCAAACACATCACATCAAACCTACTGACCACGTCCTGTTCTACCCAAACACATCACATCAAACCTACTGACCACGTCCTGTTCTACCCAAACACATCACATCAAACCTACTGACCACGTCCTGTTCTACCCAAACACATCACGTAAAACCTACTGACCACGTCCTGTTCTACCCAAACACATCACGTAAAACCTACTGACCACGTCCTGTTCTACCCAAACACATCACGTAAAACCTACTGACCACGTCCTGTTCTACCCAAACACATCACGTAAAACCTACTGACCACGTCCTGTTCTACCCAAACACATCACGTAAAACCTACTGACCACGTCCTGTTCTACCCAAACACATCACGTAAAACCTACTGACCACGTCCTGTTCTACCCAAACACATCACGTAAAACCTACTGACCACGTCCTGTTCTACCCAAACACATCACGTAAAACCTACTGACCACGTCCTGTTCTACCCAAACACATCACGTAAACCTACTGACCACGTCCTGTTCTACCCAAACACATCACATCAAACCTACTGACCACGTCCTGTTCTACCCAAACACATCAAATCTACTGACCACGTCCTGTTCTACCCAAACACATCACATAAAACCTACTGACCACGTCCTGTTCTACCCAAACACATCACATAAAACCTACTGACCACGTCCTGTTCTACCCAAACACATCACGTAAAACCTACTGACCACGTCCTGTTCTACCCAAACACATCACGTAAAACCTACTGACCACGTCCTGTTCTACCCAAACACATCACGTAAAACCTACTGACCACGTCCTGTTCTACCCAAACACATCACGTAAAACCTACTGACCACGTCCTGTTCTACCCAAACACATCACGTAAAACCTACTGACCACGTCCTGTTCTACCCAAACACATCACGTAAAACCTACTGACCACGTCCTGTTCTACCCAAACACATCACATCAAACCTACTGACCACGTCCTGTTCTACCCAAACACATCAAATCTACTGACCACGTCCTGTTCTACCCAAACACATCACATAAAACCTCACTATTTAGGTCAAAATCCTCTGAGATAGATCAGCACTCCTGCTGTACTCCGAGGCGCTTGATAAAGACTCCTACTCCGAAGGCGCTTGATAAAGACTCCTACTCCGAAGGCGCTTGATAAACACTCCTACTCCGAAGGCGCTTGATAAACACTCCTACTCCGAAGGCGCTTGATAAACACTCCTACTCCGAAGGCGCTTGATAAACACTCCTACTCCGAGGCGCTTGATAAACACTCCTACTCCGAGGCGCATGATAAACACTCCTACTCCGAGGCGCATGATAAACACTCCTACTCCGAGGCGCATGATAAACACTCCTACTCCGAGGCGCATGATAAACACTCCTACTCCGAGGCGCATGATAAACACTCCTACTCCGAGGCGCATGATAAACACTCCTACTCCGAAGGCGCATGATAAACACTCCTACTCCGAGGCGCATGATAAACACTCCTACTCCGAGGCGCATGATAAACACTCCTACTCCGAAGGCGCTTGATAAATACTCCTACTCCGAGGCGCTTGATAAACACTCCTACTCCGAGGCGCTTGATAAACACTCCTACTCCGAGGCGCTTGATAAACACTCCTACTCCGAGGCGCTTGATAAACACTCCTACTCCGAGGCGCATGATAAACGCTCCTACTCCGAGGCGCATGATAAACACTCCTACTCCAAGGCGCATGATAAACGCTCCTACTCCGAGGCGCATGATAAACGCTCCTACTCCGAGGCGCTTGATAAACACTCCTACTCCAAGGCGCATGATAAACGCTCCTACTCCGAGGCGCTTGATAAACGCTCCTACTCCGAGGCGCATGATAAACGCTCCTACTCCGAGGCGCTTGATAAACACTCCTACTCCGAGGCGCATGATAAACGCTCCTACTCCGAGGCGCTTGATAAACGCTCCTACTCCGAGGCGCTTGATAAATACGGGGCCAGGAGTGTTTATCCTAAATCAGGTCATGTGATCAGCTCCTAGCCCTTAGATAAACAAGTGACATGCCTGGATTTAAACCTGTTATTTAAAAGCTTTTTCATCAAACTGTCCCATTTTCTTTTTATGGCAGATGGTCCAGCACCATCCTTAGACAATTGCTTAAACGTTTTGTGTAATTCAAATTTCTGGATGATGCTTAAAATACAGGATAACATCTTGCTATGTCACATGATTGCGCAAAACACAGGGCCCTATGTCAGTCAGATATTAGGTCTAAATCATATTTCCAAAAAGCGACGGTTAAAATATCTATATCTGAGGAAAAGGAGGGTCCTAGTACTAAACACCGTGCTGCCCGGTGACATCATCCCTGGCGGAGCCACCGGACATCCTGTGTGTTGCTAGGTCACACACAGAGCTGAGGGCCATGTCAGCGTTAATGGGACACCATTATCAGGTGATAATTATTATCTTCACATAGCAACAGGACTGTCAATCACCCATCACCCAGAGCCATACATTCTAAATCTATTGTTCTGTCATGACCATCAGAGCATTGGGAGTTAATGAAGCTAAAACAGTCATCCAAATGTAGTCACAGTACATTTTAATAAGGATGTAGTTACTGTACATTTTAATAAGGATGTAGTTACTGTACATTTTAATATTGTATGACTCGGTTTGTGTTGAACTCTAGGGAATACTGTTCTGCATCTGTTCTGCTCTGGACTGAATGTTGCTCAATAAGAACTGCTCTGGAAACGGTCCCATAAGTTGACGACAGGCCTGGATATCCCACACATGCTGAGTACCATGGTGTACCAGGCACAGAGCGATAAAAACGGGGGAGGGAGTGCGTGGGGATGAGGGAGGGACGGTGCTTATTAAAGAATGAAGATAAGGGGGAGGGGTGAGAAGAAAAAAAAGTGTTTATATTCTGTGAGCAATGAACATACCTCCCTGGTACAGCTGAGATATAATGAGCTGTATGCTGATAAGAGAAAACAGGAGAGAACAGGAGGGGAGAGAGAGAACGGGAGGGGAGAGAGAGAACGGGAGGGGAGAGAGAGAACGGGAGGGGAGAGAGAGAACGGGAGGGGGGAGAGAGAACGGGAGGGGGGAGAGAGAACGGGAGGGGGGAGAGAGAACGGGAGGGGGGAGAGAGAACGGGAGGGGGGAGAGAGAACGGGAGGGGGGAGAGAGAGCGGGAGGGGGGAGAGAGAACGGGAGGGGGGAGAGAGAACGGGAGGGGGGAGAGAGAACGGGAGGGGGGAGAGAGAACGGGAGGGGGGAGAGAGAACGGGAGGGGAGAGAGAACGGGAGGGGAGAGAGAACGGGAGGGGAGAGAGAACGGGAGGGGAGAGAGAACGGGAGGGGAGAGAGAACGGGAGGGGAGAGAGAACGGGAGGGGAGAGAGAACGGGAGGGGAGAGAGAACAGGAGGGGAGAGAGAACGGGAGGGGAGAGAGAACAGAAAACAAGAGAGGAGAGGACAGGAGAGAAGGAAGAGGGAAAGGGGATACCTAGTCAGTTGGACAACTCAAAGCATTCAACTGAAATGTGTCTTCTGCATTTAACCCAACCCCTCTAAATCAGAGAGGTGCGGGGGGGGGGGGGGGGGGTGCTTTAATCAAAGTTCCTGTCATCGGCACCCTGGGAGCAGTCGTTAGGGGTTAACTGCCTTGCTCAAGGGCAGAACGGATGTTACTTCCACCTTGCCGGCTTTCGGTTACTGGCTCAATGCTCTTAACCGCTAGGCTACCTGCCGCCCCTCCAGGGGAGTGTGAGAGAGGGGGGAGGAGGAGAAAAGCAATGGGGAGAATGAGAGGGAGAGAGCAAGAGAGGGGTAAGCCAGGTCTATGGTAAAGGGACGTAGGGACCAGAGACCAGAGGAAGGACAAAATAACACACTGACTAAGCTTAAGCGCCAATGATATAATTCATATGTTGTACAACAACACATTCATGAGCCAAAAGTTGCCCGGTAACATTCACAATCTCCAAATGAATCTTAAATCAATTAGCAGGTCATCACTCTTCAACTGTTTACATCTCCAGCATTATTACAGTAGTGTAGCGTAGTGATCTTTCTGCACTGCTTTGTCTTATAAGAGGTGCACAGGCAATGCTTTTCGTTCTTTAATTAGACTTTATTGTGTAAGACAGACTGACAAAGAACAGACTTTCTCCCCCTGTCCCTTGTCATCATTGTAACATACTGTACTTCATCAATTCCACTTCTGCTGACCAAACTCTCCATCCCTCCCTCCCTACCCCACTGCCCCTTTCCCCCTAGTCCTTCCCTCAGTCTCTCCCTGCCTTTTGCAGTCTCTGCTTCGCCCTCTGTCCCCTTTCATCCAGACTAGCTTGGTTCTCTCTGCCCTGTCTCTCTCCGCTGTCTGATGGGGACTGATGATGGTGCTGCTGCTGGGCCATGCCTGTGCTGAATTCCAGCTTTCTGCTGCGGCCTGTACACGCAGCCTCCAAGGCGAGGCGTGAGGAGGGGGAAGACAGAGGGGAGGAAGGGGGGGAGGAGCAGGCACGTCGGTTAGTGATTCCCTTCCCTATCCGGGCAACCCTGTCGCTCATTCTCCTGAACAAAGACTTTACTGGTGATGCAGCCTGGCTCAGAACACCTCGGTCTCTCTCACGACATCGCTCATCCTCCTGGGGTTCTGCAGAGACAGGGAGCCCAGTTGTCACTTTGATCTGGGCTCTGAGGGACAGGTTAGTGTATAATCACATATACATTTAGAGCTGGATAGCAATATGGATAGCAATATGATGAATGTGACCATGTCAATCAGCATTAATCTATATGAATAAGGTGTATTCCTATGTGACCATGTATCTATATGAATAAGGTGTATTCCTATGTGACCATGTATCTATATGAATAAGGTGTATTTCTATGTGACCATGTATCTATATGAATAAGGTGTATTTCTATGTGACCATGTATCTATATGAATAAGGTGTATTCCTATGTGACCATGTATCTATATGAATAAGGTGTATTTCTATGTGACCATGTGGCACATCAGCCTCCATTTGCTAACATTAGCTCCAAACTGAACTTCACCTTGGTAGTCTGCAGTATGTGGAGAATTAGTGTCAATATCAGGGAATGATGAAATCATATTTCCAACATTCATATCAAGATGAGGATAAGCCCAGCCCTACAGCGAGATAATGTCAGCTAGGAGAAAAAGTCGTCTCGCATCAATAACTTACAGTAGTACAATGCATAAAGGCCTTTGACCAACAAGGTAAACAATAGCACCTGTACTTCCCTTTGGCATTTTGTTTCCCATTCCCTCCCTCCTAATACCTTCCACCTCTCTACTGGCCCTCAGTAGGTCAGCACTAGTTCCCTCACTCGCCCCCTCTCTCTCCCACTCACCCCCTCTCTCTCTCCCACTCGCCCCCTCTCTACTGACCCTCAGTAGGTCAGCACTAGTTCCCTCACTCGCCCCCTCTCTCTCCCACTCACCCCCTCCCTCTCTCCCACTTGCCCCCTCTCTACTGACCCTCAGTAGGACAGCACTAGTTCCCTCACTCGCCCCCTCTCTCTCCCACTCACCCCCTCTCCCCCCCTCTCCACTGGCCCTCAGTAGGTCAGCACCAGTTCCCTCTCTCACTCACTCGCCCCCTCACCCCCTCTCTCTCTCCCCCTCTCCACTGGCCCTCAGTAGGTCAGCACTAGTTCCCCCTCTCCGTCCCTGGCGGGGCAGCCCAGCTAACTTCTGGCCCATGGCTCCAGTGTTGTGTATGGCCTACTGTCCAGTTTAATCTACCCAGCAGCGGTGATCAGAGGCTAGACACATTCCACTCCATGAAGCCCCTCTTCCAGCTTCAGCCCCCCCCCCCCCCCCCCCCATCTAGGGCCTCACTCTGCATTCTTCACTCTCTTCCGTTACGTCTCCCTGCCTCCATATCATGCAGTCTACTCGGTCGCTCTTAAAACCCACAGTTATCATGATTTCTTTACTGTGTGGGTAGAGAGTATCGCTTACTAAAACGCTATGCAGTGCTGTTCTCTCTTTATGAGGCATGGTTACTAATTCTAGTCGCCCTCATAAAAACGCTTTTCACAACTGAAACTATGACGGCGATGACATCATTAGTTCAACAAAACACACCCACCCAGAGTCCCTGAATAACGACTGGGTTCAATCAGTATGGGAACCTGGACAGTCTCATGCTGCGAGGACAGGAGGTGAAGGCAGGGAGGAGCGTTCTGCTCTGTATGACAGATACCGATTAAGATGATGTCATACCACAAAGGAATTCTCTTCTGACAAACACCGAGTTCCACTTGTCCAACACACGTCACCTGTACACCACACCATCCACGTGACAACTGATAACAAGCCTTACCCGCTGTATCTGAGAAGAGTATAATGTATGAGAACAGCTCTCATTCTCTGGCTGAACATAATAAACAGCGTGTTACACTGACCTCAGCAGAACCTGTGTGCCTGTGGGGCATGGGGGAGGTATGGGAAAAGACACAGTGCTCTCGTGCTCGTCCCAGTCAGTAAAACTAAACAAAAACAATGTGAATTCAGAGCATACTGCACTGGGACCAGATGCAGCAGATAGACAACTGGACTTTGTGAATAGCAAACAAGTTGTCATGCGAAGGAAAAACAGTGCATCATTCATAACCCTTGAAGTTCACACATTGAGTAAACCTCAAAACACAAAATGATATAACAAAAAAGTTTTTAAACTATTATTGTTTGTTTGTGTGTGTGGGGAGGGGGGGGGGGGTATTTCCCCCAGCAGGCTTTGCAGCTCCCATCAGCCCTAAACAATACCCATTAAACCAATGGGCCTCTTCGGGGCTACCATGGTAACAGGTAAACAGGCGTGGGACTGGTGGCACTGCAGCCGTCCAGACATTGTATAAGAGTGTGTGTTTCCTTCTTTATGTGTTTGTGTGTGTCCAAACGATTTCAGTGTGACAAGCTATTAATAGAGAAATTACCTAGTGATTCTCTCTCTCTCTCACACACACACACACACCAAGAAGACAAGCCAACACTGCCCAAGAATGCTGTCAAACATAGGGCTGGCATAATTACTGTATAATCGTGTAACCGGTAATTATGGCGGAAGACCTTCATGAAAATAAACATACATGTATTTATTTTTTTGGAACGAACAGGTGACTGAAGATGGGCCGGCCGTGCATTTGAGTGCGTTTCAGCGGTAACATGGACTATTTACAACGTGAAACTTGTTGCCCTTTGCTGAAACAAGCAAGGTGTTGTAGCAAATGATGCTTGTTACCTGGGCAACTCCCCCCTTCCTGTAGCAGCAGAACATGCAGTCAGGAGCAGTGGAGAAAATTGTGCCTCTTAAAAATAAACGATAGAAAAAAAATAAACTCTTCAAATGATTATATTGGTGACCAGTCATTTGGCTGACCAATAACTTGCATTCAAAATTCCATGACCGTCACAGCTCTAGTCATACATTACCATCAGCAGTGACAAATATCTTGTCCAAAAACAATCTTTCCCACATCACGAAGCCCACAGAAATGGCACGTGTACACAGAGAACATGTTTCATTCAGATTATGTGAATACCACTGCATGTTTAGCATAAGTGTGTTGCCAACATATTAAGTCCATACACAGTCTACAGAAGATGTACAATATTCCACATCAACAGCTTATCACTAAAGCATTCCACACAGCAATACCATGACAACTGTATTCTTCAAATCTGCCCATAGAGAAAGATCCCTTTAGGCCTACTTCCACAGGGACAAGGTCAGCCATGGCTGGAGGGTAAACATTCCTGCTAAACACATAGTGTTCTTCACCTCTCAAACAAATGTATAAAATCTAGACACAAATCAGCAGAACACAACAGATGGGAGTAAAGACAGGGACAACCTGCTCTTTACATTCTAAAAACAGGCTGAGCCCAGAGGAAGAACCCAGACATCATTTAGCCTAATGATCCAGAACCCATTAGTACAAGGAGACAATATGTGAACCCACATCAAGAAAAGTCCCTATGGCTAGGCAGTTAGAGCTAACGTCTCCCGACACTGTTGGGGAAAGGTAGCGGGTAAAAATGTAAAGCGTGCGTGTGTGTGTGTGGTTGGGGGCTCTGCAGCCACAGAGACCCAGCATGACGTTAGTGTCTAGCGTGTAATTGAAACCCAGGGTGTACACGGTGTTACACAGAGACCACTGTAATCCCCTCCTGACAAAGTGGTTTAGCATCTATAGGTCATACGGCACAGCAAGACAGCAAAGACTCGCAGACAACAGCCCAGTGCCTTTGGATTCAACAGATCGCACTAAATATTTAATAAGGAATGGGGCATTTGAAACTATTTTACTATTCAAATAATTTCATGCCATTTTTTCAGATATTCCAGATACTCTAAAATAAATATTGTTATTGTCTGAATTAGTATTTATATATATATTTTTTAGACTTGGTCAAATAACAAGCATAGATTGGTCACTTCTTTCTAATTTGGCACACAAACTAGAGGCTGTGACGTGAGTAACTTGGTCAAAAATAATGGCAACAATTGGCCTATAGGGGCCACTGTTATAAGCAGTCTCAATTAAACCCTCATATCCATCCGCTTCAAAATAACACCAAATTATAGGCATACAGGCCCATGGAATATATCTTAATTTGAGAAAAGCTAAGGAATTGGTTAAGAGATGGCAGAGTTATTGATAAATCAGGAAATCAGATTGTACGTGTCAAATTAAATCCTTTGTAAATTCTCTCCACAATGGCCTATCAACGTTAAACTGTTTGGGAATAATTTCCTTAGGACCTAATCTATGGATTTCACCTGACTGGGAACGCAGATATGCTTCTGTTGGACACAGATACCTTTAAAAAAAAAGATTGGCTGTGTGAAGTTGCTGGATATTGGCGGGAACTGGAAGGCGCTTTCGTTCACGTCGATCCATCGTGGATGAATGGCACGACAATGGGCCTCAGGATCTCATCACGGTATCTCTGTGCATCCAAATTGCCATCGATTAAAATGCAAATGTATTTGTTGTCCACCCTACCGCCACCATGGGGCATTCTGTTCACAATGTTGACGTCAGCAAACTGCTCACCCACACAACACCATACACGTGGTATACGGTTGGGACCAACACTTTACATGTTGCGTTTATATTTTTGTTCAGTATAGATACGCATGGTTCCTGTATGGTATCAGGGCCCATGTATCTAGATACGCATCCTTCCTTACCTTTCAGTCTGACCACATTATCCATACTGAGGATTACTGCACTGTTGGAGCTAGAAACATAAGCATTTCCCTGCAAAACGTGTACTCAACCAATAAAATGTAAGTTGATCTGTTGTACGACCTCTGTTCCATTCGTAACGTTGAACACATCATACTAAAATGGAGGGATATAAATAAAACAAACTCTACAAAAGTGCCCTGAGGCTAGGTCGTACCTTTCCTCTGCAGGAAGAGGCGTAGCACGGGGTCAGCCACGGAGATGGCTTTGCGGTAGTTGTCATCGTTGTTGATTGGCAGCAGGTCACCGTGGACATCGGCGTAGCCCACCAGCAGGTCCACGTTTGGGATCCGGTGCATGTGCTGTAGGAGCCTATAGAACTCATCAAACCGGCCCGGTTTAGACCGGTCCAGGGAGAACCGGCGGAACTCAGCCCCAAACTGGGACACACAGGAGAACGCACAGACAGACAGAGAGACAGAGAAATGTGACACTCTTTGGATTGGAGGAATGATAATGACCTTGGTGTTTGTAGAAAGAATTTAGCAGCAAACAGTTAACAACAAACCAGAAAGACATTACACAGTGGTTGACATAGGCAAATTGCCTGTTTGTTTAAGCAGTAGGCCTCGTCTTCCAGAGCGCACAGCTCTAAAGAAATTAACTCATGGCTGCTATGTGACAGAGCAGAGTTCACAAACCGGCAGGAGATTTCTCAGCCACAAACATGTTTTTGTTGAAATTTCATTGTCAGACATAAGACTAAAATCACCATGAAATCAGCTCAAAGTGATTTTAATTTAGGAAATCTGTTCCCAAGTATTCTCACGCATAAATAGAGAAACAAACCGTATGTGATCGTATCCCCATGTAACCAAGGTTTGAAATTATTCTGTTTTTGTCAAATACTATCCGTTTGGGCTTCTTGCGGTCAATTAGCAGTGTACAAATTATTTATAATTATGTTACACACTCCTCCTCTCCTCCCCCCCCCAAGAAAGAAAATTGTCCACGGCTGAATGTAGTTGTGGACTAGGGGTGTGCTGGTCAACTGTTTGTTCATCCGCAACCACCCGACTAGACGCGATAAAGTGAAAATCTGAGGCCTGCAACGATTTTTTGACTGTGGGTGCAGGATGTTTTTTGCCTAATTTAGATATGTTTCTGCTTGTAATTTCCAACATTTTGGTAGGCTATTTGTTAGTCAACTTGTCTATAATTAGATCCATGCAGCTTCTCTTCTGTCATTATATGTTGCCCTAGAAAACGAAATAAACCATAGCTCAACAGAGTAATGTAAATTGAAGCATTCTTTCTATCAATCTATCTAGTTGACATAGGTAAAGTTCTCTGTCATCTTCCACAGAGCAAAGAGGTTTAGGGACCGGGGAGAAAATACAATAACACTAAAAAAAGGGGGAAGATTTTATGTACAAAAAAAAAATTCCAAATGACATCAGTTGGTCCGATTGTAAGGAAATAGAAAGCTGTGAAAACTACCCAAGGTGTTTCTGACAAGATTTCAGTTTGGCTTCGATGCATATTTTATGTGGTTGAAATGCTATCAGCTTTTATGATGAAGACAGCACCTCTACAGACGGTATCTAGCTGAGCATTGCGTTCTCTCAAGATGCAGATATAAATCAAATCAGGTTTCTCCATTCCTGTTCCCCAAGTCCAAATTCTGCCTACATTTAGTGTATCAAGAAATGCTTCATTCTGCAGGAGTTAATATTAAGGCTGTGAGAGGTTATAGACCTACAGTCAGTGTCCAGATGTCCAGTTCCATTTAAACAGAAGGCTACAGTTCCCTTGACGTGCAATAGGCCTATTTGAAGTCCCATCTTGTGACTGTCTTATTTGTACAGTGTCTAACATAACAACATACCACTGCTATCATCCTCTTTAACCACTTCAGCTGATCTTTCCCAAACATGACCTTTCTGGCCCTCCATTCTCTTATTTTAAACTCTCCTTCAGCAGCTTTTGTCTTATTGAAGTAAACTTCGACAATGACCTTTCTGCCTTCATGGATTGACGTTAACCTTGCCTGCCCATTCCCAAACTCATTATTTGGCGATTGGCTGTGTACGCTATTTGGCACAGGTACAGTTAAGACTTAAAGCTTAGGCCTATGCACTAATACCAGATAGGCTAAAATAATTTAAGAAAAACCTCAACCTAGCTTATATAAATATAAACGTAGCTTTATATAAATAAAGCTTATATAAATTGCATAAGAAAGATATGGATTTTTAAGGTACCTTTTTTCCTTCAGGGGGCAGATCAGCTTTAATATTGCAGAAAGATTGTGGCTTCCATCAATGTAAATTGTCTGCATCATTAACAATTACAGATATTGCTGTTGTAAATATATCTATTTTTTAATATAATTTTCCCCTAACCCTTTCACCCCTCCCCTAATTGGAGTAAACTAATGGACAACAACACTTAAGCTTCTACATACTATATACATTTTACGGACACAATGTATTTTACAGTAGTTATCTTGTTTGTTTTTAAATCGCATCCTTCAGCTACCCTCAACCCCAACCATCTCTCTCTGAAAACAATCCAGTTTCCTTTCTATTTGCCATATATTTTTAACTGTGCTGTTTCACAAAAGTTCTTAACCTACATACATTTTATGGAGAGAGTCTATTTTACATGAGGTACTGTTTCTCTCTCAACCAGCCCGCCACCCACCTGTCCTTCAGCCACACAATATTGAATAACCCTAAACCCGTTCTGAGTCAACCTGTGCATCACTATCGGGGTGTCTAGAAGCTCAGAGCGTTAATGATGAGTATGTGTCCTTGGCTTGTTAGTGTAAAAGATGAGTACAACCTGTGCATCACTATCGGGGTGTCTAGAAGCACAGAGCGTTAATGATGAGTATGTGTCCTTGGCTTGTTAGTGTAAAAGATGAGTACAATCTGTGCGTCAGCGAGAATGTTTGATATGCATATGTGGGTGTGCCTGTAGTGTGTCACCTATACTAATACAGCAGCAGTGGCCCAGCAGATCCGCGTGTGTGTGTGTGTGTGTGAGAGATATATATATATATATATATAGTCAAAAGTTAGGACAGACCTACTCATACCACAGTTTCTTTATTTTTACTATTTTCAACATTGTGCAATAATAGTGAATAAGATCGCAACTATGAAATAACCCAAGGAATCAGGTAGTACCAAAAAAAAAGTGTTAAACAAAAAAATATATATTTCATATTTGAGATTCTTCAAAGTAGCCTTTGCATTGATGACAGCTTTGCACACTCTTGGCATTCTCTCAACCAGCTTCATGCGGTAGCCAACTGGAATGCATTTCAATTAACAGGTGTGCCTTGTTAAAAGTTAATTTGTGGAATTTCTTTCCTTCTTAATGCGTTTGAGCAAATCAGTTGTGTTGTGACAAGGTAGGGGTGGTATACAGAAGATAGCCCTATTTGGTAAAAGACCAAGTCCATATTATGGCAAGAACAGCTCAAATAAGCAAAGACAGTCCATCATTACTTTAAGACATGAAGGTCAGTCAATCTGGAAAATTTGAAGTGCAGTCGCAAAAACCATCAAGCGCTCTGATGAAACTGGCTCTCATGAAGACCACCACAGGAATGGAAGACCCAGAGTTACCTCTGCTGCAGAGGATAAGTTCATTAGAGTTAACTGCACCTCAGATTGCAGCCCAAATTAATGCTTCACAGAGTTCAAGTAACAGACATCTCAACATCAACTGTTCAGAGGAGACTGGGTGAAATCAGGCGTTCATGGTCGAATTGCTGCAAAGAAACTACTACTAATGGACACCAATAATAATAAGAGAATTGCTTGGTCCAAGAAACATGAGCAATGGACATCAGACCGGTGGAAATCTGTCTTTTGATCGGAGGAGTCCAAAATGTGAGATATTTTGTTCCAACCACCGTGTCTTTGTGAGACAGAGTAGGTGAACGGATGATCTCCGCATGTGTGGTTCCCACGGTGAAGCATGGAGGTGGTGGTGGTGTGATGGTGCTTTGCTGGTGGCACTAAGTGGTTCATATAGAATTCAAGGCACGCTTAACCAGCATGGTGCTGTTGGAAAAGCATTCCAGGTTAAGCTGGTTGAGAGAACGCCAAAAGCTATCATCAAGGCAAAGGAAGAATCTCAAATATAAAATATATTTAGATCTTTTTTTAACACTTTTTTTGGTTACTACTTGATTCAATATCTGTCATTTCATAGTGTTGATGTCGTCACTATTATTCTGCTATGTAAAAAAATAGTTAAAATAAAGAAAAAAAACTCTTGACTGAGTAGGCGTGTCCAAACTCGACTGGAATGTGCATGTTGGCCTAGGCCACTGATAAATCACTGTGCTGTTTATTGTCCCTTGCGCAGGTACAATATATAATCAAACACACATATATAGTTCTGCCAAGGCTCATTTTTAAATGGATATACGTTGGCTAAACGCTGTGGTTACTGCTACACAGTGCGGGGGACTGAGTTTGTACGGTTGATTAGTGACCCCTTGTCTAACCAGGCTGAAGAAAACAAGCAAATTGTATTCTTCTTTATCTGCACTTGGGAAACTAAAGAGTGGTACTATCGTCATCCTTTTCATGTCTAGTCTCATTATTGATGAGTGCTGATTGATAAAGATAAGTTAGTACTTGGAAGTGAACCTGAATTATTATGTGACAGTCCAATAGTGATACTGGCTAGTCATTGAGGATATCGCAATCATGGAAACTGTGGCTAATAAGTATGAAATATGTACGCAAACAGCGCAACTTGTGTTTACTACAAGCGATCCATTGCGGAAGTAACCGAGATGAACTGTGACACCTGGGCAAGGGACAATAAATACCACAGTGATTTTTATCAGCGTCTTAGGCCCACAATCTTCAATACAGATTCATTAACAACCAGTCAGTAGGTCATACAATCTGTGTCTCAGATGCTTTTGAATCTTATGGTTCTAGCATTTCAAACTTAAAATAGTTTGTAATCATAAATATATATAACTAAACACATCCTATGCAATTGTGTAACATACTGTTCAACCACAGTAATGTCTGGTTTGCTGACGAGTATCGGCTGAATATGTGCCTGGCTGGGTAATAACATTCACTAATCCGACCGCAACCTAATATTACAAATAATACAAAGTGGTAAAACATTGATCCCAAGCATTGGCTACCAAACACATGCCTTCCTCACACCAATCCACATGTAACACTTGTTCATTCACTGGCTAGATAACTGGTTGGCCAACTAGTTAGCTTTCTAGATAAGTTTGCAAACTGTCGCAGACGAGATAATAACAACATCATAAACTTGCTGACAAGCGAATAAGCAGGGTACATTTAGCCATGATTTGGAAGTAGGGGTTTGTAAGACTTCGATAACTCATACATACAATAGTTACATAGCTATCTGTTTTATGTTGGCAACTAGCTAGCTCATTTTACAAGCAACGCACCTTGCTCTTCACCTCCACGGCGCACAGACTTCGGTTGCTCGGCACTCGGTGGTTTTTGTTCATCTTTCTCTAGCAGGACCGCCACAGCAGCAAACACTTACCCTCACCGGGCTGCCCTCGTCCGCTCGCACTGCCCTATATCCCAAATTATATCAACACAGGTATTCCAGTTAGCTGTGTGTCTTTATAATATAACTTCAATTCTCTCGTTTGGATTGTCCTCCTCCTCCGACAACGCCCGCCAACCAACCTGCTCTGAACTTATCTTCTCCAACTCGGCGTCACATCGCCAGCTGACCACTTCAACGCTGCGCTGTGTGACGCTTTCACGCATCCAGGAAACGGCCCCTTCCCGGGAGCCTCGTTCCCAACACTCCCGCTGAAACGGCCCCTTCCCGGGAGCCTCGTTCCCAACACTCCCGCTGAAACGGCCCCTGCCCGGGAGCCTCGTTCCCAACACTCCCGCTGAAACGGCCCCTTCCCGGGAGCCTCGTTCCCAACACTCCCGCTGAAATGGCACCTGCCTGGAGCCTCGTTCCCAACACTCCCGCTGAAACGGCCCCTGCCCGGGAGCCTCGTTCCCAACACTCCCGCTGAAACGGCCCCTTCCCGGAGCCTGGTTCCCAACACTCCCGCTGAAACGGCTCCTTCCCGGGAGCCTCGTTCCCAACACTCCCGCTGAAACGGCCCCTTCCCGGAGCCTCGTTCCCAACACTCCCGCTGAAACGGCCCATCCCGGAGCCTCGTTCCCAACACTCCCGCTGAAACGGCCCCTTCCCGGAGCCTCGTTCCCAACACTCCCGCTGAAACGGCCCCTTCCCGGAGCCTCGTTCCCAACACTCCCGCTGAAACGGCCCCATCCCGGAGCCTCGTTCCCAACACTCCCGCTGAAACGGCCCCTTCCCGGGAGCCTCGTTCCCAACACTCCCGCTGAAACGGCCCCTTCCCGGAGCCTCGTTCCCAACACTCCCGCTGAAACGGCCCATCCCGGAGCCTCGTTCCCAACACTCCCGCTGAAACGGCCCCTGCCTGGGAGCCTCGTTCCCAACACTCCCGCTGAAAAGGCACCTGTCC
Source organism: Salmo trutta (assembly GCF_901001165.1). Taxonomy (NCBI): domain Eukaryota; kingdom Metazoa; phylum Chordata; class Actinopteri; order Salmoniformes; family Salmonidae; genus Salmo; species Salmo trutta. The sequence goes on along the minus strand of NC_042986.1, from coordinate 37,871,242 downwards.
GGAGCCTCGTTCCCAACACTCCCACTGAAACGGCCCCTTCCCGGAGCCTCGTTCCCAACATTCCCGCTGGTGTCAAAATCAAGTCAAACTTATCTTGATCACTTTTAAGGTCCTATGCAATTCTTTTGATAATATGACGCAACCGAAAAGTCAATAAATGTTTTTTGTCTTTTGTCCACATAATCTTGTCTACGTTTTTTAAAAGGTTTATCTGCATGTCCTATATTGTGAATACATGTCTAAAATGCCTTGTTTAATGGTTGTAAAGTATTTAAAGCACGAAGAAAGTAAAACATAAGGAAATGGGCTCGGTTTTCTGTCACTGTCGTGTATATCGAAGATAAACCTTTACAATTCACCTTGAGCAAAGTGAGGTCCTTTCCTGAACTGCTCGATGTTTGTATGTTGTTAAATTGCGCCATCTGTTGTTAGCGCAGACAGTTTCCTTCAAAATATATAATTCAGCAAAATACAATGAAATAGAATTTTATTTGTCACATGCTTCGTAAACAACAAGTGTAGACTAACAGTGAAATGCTTACTTACGAGTCCTTTTCCAACAACTCAGAGTTAAATATAAAAAATAGAAATAGTGACACGAGGAATAAATACACACTGAATAATGAATAACAAGAAGAGTAAAATAGCACGGCGATATACAGGGAGTAGAAAATAACATGGCTATATACAGGGAGTAGAAAATAACATGGCTATATACAGGGAGTAGAAAATAACATGGCTATATACAGGGAGTAGAAAATAACATGGCTATATACAGGGAGTAGAAAATAACATGGCTATATACAGGGAGTAGAAAATAACATGGCTATATACAGGGAGTACCAGTTTCTATTTGCAAGTTCAATTTGACATACAAAATGTCAACCAGTAGCGTAGCCTGAAATTCGTTGGTAGGTGGGCCTGCTGAAATTTGGGTGGGCCCCAAAAATGTTATAAAACAATTGTTTGTGGAAAACCGCTAACTTCCTGCAATTCTACACATTTTGCTATGGGGCAAAGATAAAAATGTGCAGTTTTATAACTAATCTCATGCTATTCTACACATTTTGCCATGCATTTTTTAAGTTAATTAAAACTAAAATATAGGTGCTGAGAAATATCTTTGCATTTTTAAGCTAATTAAAGCTAAAATATAGGTGTGTTGACTGTGTTAACATAGTTGTGTTGACACTTGTTAGCTAATTGAGCAAATTAAGTAGGCAGTGTCAGTGCACATAGCCAAAGAAGCCCAGTGACATTTGCCTCAATGCAGTTACACTCATGGCTTCTTGGCAGTGTGGCTTTCAGTTAGTTATTTTTGGACCACCCATCTCAATTAGAGTGAATGTCATTCCAGTTCATCTGAATGTTATTTCAGTGCACTGCTTGCTATGAATTATATCTGATGGTGTTTGCATGTTTAGATAAAAAGACAAATAATGTCCCGTTTTGGAACACTGACAATTAGAGAGGATTAAAACACTATTCAAATTTTTTTGTTGCTCAATCTGATTGGGATGTTCACATCAACTAATATGAATAATCCCAGAATATTTATGATTTATCTGGTGTCTTCAAATACTGTTTGACACATTGACGACAGATAGTATTGTTCCCTTTAATACTCTTGGTGTATTATTTCCATTAAAGCGCTTCACAGTTGGCTATTTCATAGGTCGTTGCCTCTAAAGCTCCTGTTGAATATGATGTGCTCTAGTCAATGGCAATGTCCCTGGAGTTTTATATTTTCTTAACTAACAAGATCACAGTTTGGTGAACAAATTGGACAACAGCCACGCCACGATGACACCATTGAACCATCAACATGAAATCACCCTTGCCGAAATAGATGTAACACAGACAGGTAAAAACTCATCCCAAATACTGTGCTGACTGTTCCTAACCTTTGGTGCTCTTGTTGACGCCATACTTACAGTGTGTTGTGTTTAACACTAGAGACAGTACAGAGACACTCTTAACTCCAGGGGGCACCAGTAGGAGCTTCAATTCCTCACTGCCTCACTCCATTCCCCTCCCCCGTCTCCCTTTCTTACTTCACTCCCTTCCCTCCTCCCCCTAATCTCCCCCCCTCCCTCCCTTTCTCTCTCGTTCTCCCATCCCCCTCTCGGTCTCCCTTCCCCCATCTCCCCCTCCCTCTCTCCCTCCCTTTCTCTCTCTTTCTCCCATCCCCCTCCCTTTCTCTCTCTTTCTCCCATTCCCCTCCCTTTCTCTCTTTCTCCCATTCCCCTCCCTTTCTCTCATCCCCCTCTCGGTCTCCCTTCCCCCGTCTCCCCCTCCCTCTCTTTCCTCCTCTCCCCGTCTTCCTTTCTCCCATTCCATTCCCTCCTCGCCTGCCTCCCTCGCCTTCTCTGCCCCCCCTCCCTTTCTCTCCCGGTCACCCTTCCCCCCCTCGTTCTCCCTTTCTCCCCTCCCTCTCTTGTTCTCCCATCCCCCTCTCTGTCTCCCTTCCCCCCTTTCTCTCCCTCGGTCTCCCTTCCCCCTTCCTTTCTCTGTCTCCCCCACCCTCTCTTTCCTCTGCCAGTCTTGCTTTCTCCCATTACATTCCCTCCTCACCTGCCTGCCTCCCCTTCTCCCTCTCTTTCCCCCCCTCCCTCTCCCTTTCTCCCCTCAGTCTCCCTCCCTCACCTCCCCCCCAGTCTCCCTTCCCCCTCAGTCTGCTTAGTACTCCTGCTGCTCACAACACTGCAGATGAGGCCTCCACGTCTCCCAGTCTGCTAGGCCTCTCTTTCAGCCTCCCCCTGCCACTCCCTCCCTCCCTCCATACCAGCATAGCAACACTGAGCAAGCCAGCAAGGGGGAGGATGCGCTCTCGCAGAGGGGCAATTTCCCTCCATTTTATATCATTCTTACCAGGAGGCTAGAGACTATCTACGGTATGGAACATAAGAACAAAACACACATTTGTAGCATAATGAATATCTCATATATAAAATCATCACTATAATCAATCAAACAGAGTCAATATGGGACTGTCATTATTTTGGGGGTTTGGCACCAGATTGATACACACTCGAGCAGATTGGCCTCAACACAGAGTTAATACAATCCACGAACAAAGAGTTAATGCAATCTACTGTTGATTTGTCATCAACCATCACCATCTGAACCAGTAGTGGGTCCACTAAGTCCCAGACGCCTCATGCTCCAGTCTCACAGAATAGCGTAGCTCACATGGACTACACCCATGAACCCTTGATTTACTGTCATAATGAACTGTAATAATACCGGAGACAATGGGATTTGTACCACCAGTGACTGTTTACAGCTAGCTCATGGGTTACGTTTGGGAAAACCTAACTTGTGGTGCTACTTCTTAGGACAAACCAGATCTAGTCTCCATTAAATAAATTAAAAAGGGGGTGTGTCACATCAGAGCATAAGACGTAGAAAAGAGGTTAGACTAGGAGAAGCACAATGCAACACTTTATTGTTCATAGATGCTCAAGTTAAAAACAAAAACAAATAAAATTGAAGATCACAAATTAAAACACACACAGAAACGTCACATTAAATAGCGAATGCTCTCTGTTTCAAAGGCGACAGCAAACGTCTATTCTCGGTGGTAAAATAAGGAATAGGTGAGTGAAGAGAAGAAAGTACAGTCTAGACTACAAAGCACAGGGCTACAGAGATCAGTCGAAATGGCCCTTCACTTTCACTAACGGGGAGAAGGATATGAGGAACTCTTTCAATAGAACCAAAGTTATTACTGTAAATAAAAAAAGGATAAATCAATCATAGTAAACAAACAGCAAAAAAAACAAAAGCAATCAATTATGTTCATTTAAAATTTGCATTTATATATATATATATATATATAGATATATTATTTAGCAAAAACGCTATGGTTTTGTTAAAAAAATAAAAATAACAAAACATACAGAAAATACCAGTCATCAAAGCAACATCTAGCGAACCAATGTAGAACATACACAGCTAGCTTGTACACAGAAAGAAAAGAAAATATTTGAGGAGTACATCTATAGCAACTTCTCTCCAAACAGATCTAAAAGACTGTACAAATATACACTAGCTATTCCTGCAACGAGAAATGTTGGATTCTCTAGTTTCTCTTAAAAGCTAGTAAATCGTAATAACTCAAGTTTTTTGCCACAGTGAAACTCGTCGCCAAATGGACAAGAATAAGTACTAATCTGAATTTTCTAGTAAAGTAAATAGAAGGCAAATCATTTCAGGGTTCTCTTACCCCCTGGAGGTAAAGTATAAACTTTGTTCACAAATCTTACATCACTCATAGCTACTTTAGGACTGCAGAGCAGCTTTAATTGGCCTTTGACATGACTTGTTTAAACATCATTGGATGGCTTGTGGAAGTGAAAAGGAAAGAGCCTCTCCTTCTCACCTCTTCTCCTTCATGACACCATTGACCATTTGTAGCTCTGAAGTTCTGGTGAGGCAGAGTTGTTGGCATGGATCAAATGTAACGTCTCTGAGTGCGTCATTCGTTGGTGTCAATTGGTCAGACCTGATGCTTGCCGAGTTGGACCCTAGTTTTTCCACTTCCCGATTGACCCAGTTTGGCAACAGCTTCCTTCCCTTTAGCCTGCCTTTCCAGCAGCGTTGAGCCATATCCATTCTCTACATGACCCTCGTCTTCCTTCTCCTCCATATCCTCTAGGTCTGGGCTGGAGTGGGCCCCTGTCCCTACCATCTCTCCCTCTCTCCCAGCAGCAAGCCTGTCATTACCCACGGAATTCACTTCTACTGCTCCCGTTTCATCATCCTCCTTCTCCTCTTCCTCCTCCTCCTCACCATCATCATCCATTTCATCCTCATCGCTATCTGAGTCAATAGCGATGGGTTCTGAGAGATACTGAGGCCCCCTCTGTTTTAAGGTGCTTCCGATTGTCTTGTTTTGGTCGCTCTTGGCCCCACAGCTGGGCTGGGTTGTGGCCCTGGCCTCACTGCCAGACCCTGTTGAAATACCCTGCTGGAGAGTAGCAGCACCGTTAGCCACAGCCCTCTCCTCCATGCGCTGAATGGCCTGCTCAGACCGCCCGATGCACGTCCTAGATGTCCGCCTCTCCACTGTCTCTCCACTGTCTCCTTTGCCCTCAAACAAGCACTCAGAGTCAAAGGTCAGTTCGTGGCTGAGCTGGCTGATGTCCTGCATGTTGAAGCCCAGCAGCACCTCAGCCTTCTGGGTCTCACAGTCCCGCGTGCATTTCCTCCTGCGGTTGGTGAAGTGGCTGGAGATATCAGACTTCCACAACCACAGACTTGCGGCTAGTTTTTCCACCTCCCTACGCGTTGGGTAGGGCTCGCGGTTGAAGTACTGCGATAGAAAGGCTTTCCGCGCCTCGTACGACTCATCCTCGTGACCTTTGGGGTCAAGGACCAGGTTGACAGGGTCGTCTGGATTCTCTACAAAAGCCGCGGGGCTCTCTGGCTCTCCAGGCGGCAACTTACGCCGCTTTGGGTCGTTTGGGTCACAGTTTTCGAAGCCGGCCCGTTTGAGGCTAGTGCCCTGGGCCTGGGAGACCCTGGGGGAGGGCGCAGGCCTGCTGTCCTGCCCGTTCTGGGTCTTGCCCACACCACGGCAGTGCACGAGGTGCAGTGTGATGGTGGAGGCTGTCATGTTGCTTGTGTACACACCCAAGCAGTGGATACATTTGTAGGTGAGTTTTTTCTCAACTGGATGCACGGTTTGGATAACCTGATGCCTCTCTCTCAGATGGTGTGCCAGTGCATCAGAGATGGGGCCCTTGAGGATGGAGAAGCACAGCGGGCACAGAGTCTTGCCCACGTCTTTCTTGTACGGCACGGCCGCCTGAGGTGCACTCTTGGCAGGCGAGCCGTCTTCTGAATCAGAGGGCATCTTTGGGGGTTGGCTGGGCACGGTCCTCTTGCCCATCTGTGTGGACGACGAGGCACTCTGGGCATGGAGGGCCACGGACTCCTGTGGTGCGTCTCTCATGTTGTAGGTGGTGACAATCAGCTGGACGTTCTTGGGGTTGCCCTGCTGCAGAGTGAGGTCGAAAGTCAGAGGGGAATCGGTGCGCGGCCCCACCGTCTCGTCCGGGTGGGACTGTCGCATGTGCGCCACCATCTTCTCCACGTCGTTGAAGGTGGCGCGGCAGTGCGGGCAGGACAGGCCGTGGATCAGCATGTGGTTGAGGAGAGTGTCACTGGGCAGGTAGCGGTTGCAGTACAGACACTTGCTGGTGAAGTTGTGGATCTTCATGATGTAGTTGGCTACTGCAGGGACCTTCTCCGCCTTGTGCTCCTTCTCAAAGTGCGAGCTGTACACATTCTCAGGGAAGAGCTCGTTGCAGATGGTGCAGATTTTCCACTTCTGTGTGTACGACGTGCCCAGGACAGAGCTACCCCCCTTCCCCTTGGCCGTGACCGAGGCTACCGTGGCGGCAGCCGCCTGGACCCGGGAGTTGAGCGTAGACGAGGAGGAACTCACCACTATGGGGCTCCGCAAACCACCAGTGAGGTTCTGTTTGGCTGCTTGAGAATGCTGGGGCACAGACACCTTTGCGTTTCCAGGCAGAGTGATTCTCACCTGCTGCCCACCTATAGAGAAGGATTGGGTAGTCCCACTTTTTAACCCAAACGCCCCCTGCTTCAGGTGAACCCCAGACAGGAGTCCTGTTGAGCTCAGGCCTGACTTTGGGATGACGATTCTGCTGAGGTTCTGGGTAGAAACTGAGCGGACTCCCCCCACTGTGGTGGTCACTAGCTGACCTTTAGGTCCTACCCCGATGACAGTCTTCTCCCCCGTCTTCGGCGATACCACGATGACAGGTTTGGCGCGAGGTACCACCACGTTTGTGTGACCAATCATGGCGGTCACCTGGTAACCGATTCGCTCGTGGTCCTCAATAACATGCTGCACCAGTGCCTCATAGGTGCGTGGCAAAAAGAGGCAGCGCTTGCAGTGGATGGTGTTGCTGTTGGCGTTAGCATTGGTATTAGTATTGCTGCTGCGGTCTGTGTTCCCTGTGCCCGTGGTGATACCTGCTGCGGCACCGTTGGGCGTGGTCTTTTCCTCAAGCTTAACCAGGTAGGGCTTGGCCACATGCTGAAAGTGTTCTCGGTAGATATGCTTGCGCACCACGTTGTAAAGCGGGTCCCTGTAGGTACACTTCTTGCAGTAGTACACCGCCTGCTCGATGCTCTCTCCAGGCCTCTTGCCCAGCTGCATGCTGTCCTTCAGCCCACCCACTGCCCCCTGCATGCCCCCGGGGCCCTGGCGAACCACATTGTTGGGCATGTGGAACAGCTTGATGTGCGTCTCCAGAGTCTTCTTGTTCCCATTGTAGGTGCAGTAGGGGCAGTTGAGCAGGATGCGACTCTCAAAGTCCTCACTGTGGACGTTGCGGAAGTGGCTCTTGTACGCTGAGAAAAATTTGGAGGAAAAGGGGCAGCCGGAACAGCAGAAAGGCTTTGATCTGTAGTCCTGGGAGACACAGGGGGGGATAGAGACAGTGGTCAGTCGTGTGATAACATTTACTCTATGTAAATAAAACATTATTTATTGAAAATAAACAGACAATAACCCAGTTAAAAGCTTTTAAGAGACAAAAGAGCAACAGCGCTAAAATAAAAGGTGTTCCAGTGAGCCCCCCCCCAGGCAGGCAGTGAGCCCCCCCCAGGCAGACAGGCAGTGAGCCCCCCCCAGGGCAGACAGGCAGTGAGCCCCCCCCAGGCAGGCAGTGAGCCCCCCCCAGGCAGGCAGTGAGCCCCCCCCAGGCAGGCAGTGAGCCCCCCCCAGGGCAGACAGGCAGTGAGCCCCCCCCAGGCAGGCAGTGAGCCCCCCCCAGGCAGGCAGTGAGCCCCCCCCAGGCAGGCAGTGAGCCCCCCCCAGGGCAGACAGGCAGTGAGCCCCCCCCCAGGCAGGCAGTGAGCCCCCCCCAGGCAGGCAGTGAGCCCCCCCCAGGGCAGACAGGCAGTGAGCCCCCCCCAGGCAGGCAGTGAGCCCCCCCCAGGCAGGCAGTGAGCCCCCCCCAGGGCAGACAGGCAGTGAGCCCCCCCCAGGGCAGACAGGCAGTGAGCCCCCCCAGGCAGGCAGTGAGCCCCCCCCAGGCAGGCAGTGAGCCCCCCCCAGGGCAGACAGGCAGTGAGCCCCCCCCAGGCAGGCAGTGAGCCCCCCCCAGGCAGGCAGTGAGCCCCCCCCCGGGCAGACAGGCAGTGAGCCCCCCCCAGGGCAGACAGGCAGTGAGCCCCCCCCAGGCAGGCAGTGAGCCCCCCCCAGGCAGGCAGTGAGCCCCCCCCAGGGCAGACAGGCAGTGAGCCCCCCCCAGGCAGGCAGTGAGCCCCCCCCAGGGCAGACAGGCAGTGAGCCCCCCCCCCCAGGGCAGGCAGTGAGACCCCCCCCCCCCCCCCCCCCCAGGCAGGCAGTGTGCCCCCCCCCCCCCCCAGGCAGGCAGTGAGCCACTCACCTGGGCTTTGGTCAGTGAAGGATCCCACACACATACATCATCCCAGGTGGTGTGCTTCATGTAGAACTCGTTATTATCGGGGACATAGTCTTTGTAGTCCTAAGGGGAGAGAAATAAACGATTAATCACAATTCATATAGAATCAATACAAAACGTCAAGTCTGATAGAGATGATTTGCTAGGAGTCGACGACCTATTATAGTTGTGGACTGGGCTCATGTATTATAACGTCAAACAGACATGAGAAATTTGAGGCCTCCTAAGTTGATGGCTGAAATGTTTCTAGACTGATTAATTAATTAGCTATTAATGAATGAGCTATTATCTCAGTGTGATAAAGTGTATCAAGGGCATGCTCACACATGGATAGCAGAACAGATCAAACTATGTGCTGCTCACCTCAATGTGGTCTTTACAAAACTCCAGACCAATGTCTCCCAGAACCCGCTTGACATTTCTCCTGGCTTTCCGTAAGCTGCCCAGGTTGTTGACCGGGAGCTGGAACATTCTGCCCACCTGGAGAAAGGAGGGACACAGGTAGGTGGACAGGGGAGAGCAACGGGCGAGGTCAGGGGCGTATTCATTAGACGAAAACCGTAGTAAACAGTTGCTAAACGTTTCGCAACAGAAAACGTTTACTCCAAATGGAAAACGTTTCGCAATGAAAACAAATTCAGTTAGGTCCCGCCCCTGTTACATTCTGTTTGCTTCCATTTAGTTCCTAGTGAATACACCCCAGGTCAACATATGAACTGATCATTGTTGTAGAGAGCAGCGTTCAGCAGACCCAAAACAAAAACCCTGGGTGATGGAAACACACTTCCCAAATAACACTAGAGCTAACATCCACTCCAGTGATTGTTACTCTACTGCTCCTATGGAACAATGACACAAGAATACCTGCTGCCTGTCAGTCACCTTTCCTCATAAATCCATCAGTGGTTTTCCTCAGCAGCATCACTCAATTCTATCCTTTATGACCTTACTACAACCACCACCTTTATGCGTCTGTCTGGGCTGTTTGGTTTGTTATATTCCAGTCAATGCTGGACAATGGTAACACTACAGAATTGATTCTCTATTCAGGTAAAAGGTCAGGACAAGATGCTTTAGCAACAAGCAGTACAAGGCCAAACACTCTTCATCCACCCACCCACCGATGCCATAGCTCTTGTTGCATGTTCCAGAAGATGGAACATTGCTGCTGAGCTGAATGTTGTCTGGCTGCCTGACTACCTTGCTGGCTGGGCTTACTCCTGCCGATGCCTTCTCCCATGGCTTATAGATGGCGCTAGAGGACAGCTCTGTCTCCATTATGTAAGGCCTCCATTGCTCTGCCTGCTCCCTTTTCTGCAGCCTCTCTGCAATCACGGAATGGCGCCTCCTATTGAATCAGCAACGGAGCCCAACATCTACAATGTGTTTACAGGGGAGTAGGGGCTGGGTGGGTAGCTGGCAGAGAATAGCCACTCTCAACAGTTGATGAGAGGAAGATAGTAGTAGTCTATATTTTACCCATAAACCTTATGTCCTGTCTCTAATATACAACGGAGCTCTGTCTGTCCTAAGAATCAATGATGACATTTGCTCTGGTCACCTCTGATCCTCCAAACTCACATTGCTTACCAAAAGCAAAAGTTGATTGTATCAGTCATATCCTGTCAGCAAAGGGTCATCTATGACCATAAACACCACAGAAAGAGAGTTGGCATTTAAGTAGAACACCTAGCCTAAATGACCAAAAGGTTCAATCGGGTTCACCACCAGTCTTCCTCCTGATTGCCCTCACACAGGGACCATGAGAACAGAGGGTTTGAATCAATAGAGTATGCAACTAACCTCCAAGACAATGTTTACACCGTACATTAAATAAAAGCTGGAACATTGTATTACATAGCAATTGTGATAGTTGTGTGACGTGAATAAAAGGAGGCGAGACTACTTTTTCATATGACATCACGACAGTCAAAATCAAACCTGCGACGTGCGGATAATAACCCCGTGTCACCTAGTCTCTCAAGTTGCTGAATGAATCTGGTAACGTTACCAGACTTGATTATAAATCCCGGTTCACTTTTTTTTTTTTTATATATATATATATATTATATTACATAATGTTAGAACAATACGGTTACATTTGATAAGAGAAGGGACCTAATATAGGTCAAATGTGACTAGTAATAAACTAAGCGAGTAGAGGAGGTTATTCACGACCTATCACCATCTCCCCCTTATCGATGTTGGTTATATCTTTGATTGAAGTCAATGATTAATACAGTTTAATGTCTACCTCTGGTTGACCAATGAAACAGGATACAAATAGTTTCTAACACGATTACTACACACATCTTACCTCATAGTTTTACGCCACAATAACATCTGATCTGGTAATATGTTATGAACTAAAACGTCAGATCGATAGCAGCTAGTAGCTTGCTAGCAGTAGCTGGTATAGTAGTGATCCACCACAAAGGGAAACGCACGTAAAACACGGCGAACTAGCGCGCTAAACGTTAGCTAGCAGATGCTAACCCGAGCGCTAGCAAACACGGCTAAACGTTAGCTAGCAGATGCTAACCCGAGCGCTAGCAAACACGGCTAAACGTTAGCTAGCAGATGCTAACCCGAGCGCTAGCAAACACGGCTAAACGTTAGCTAGCAGATGCTAACCCGAGCGTTAGAAAAAGGTGCCCCGTTACAACCTCTCTTCAGTTCGGTGCTGATTCTGAGCGCAACTCAAGTGTCCCAAGTTTAGTGAGCCGAAAAAGCGGTGTCATGTTCACCGATAACTTATGATATACGCTATCATATTTTGTATTTAACTTCATAGTATCGTTATTTAACTATATCGTAATAATCCACGTTGTTTCATTTGTTATCCTCAAGTATCTACCCATGTCATGTTAAGAGTGTGTATATATATATATATTTTTTTTTTCTTTCTTCCCCGACCGTAACTATGAACGAACAACGCATCATCGTAACGTTACCGTAGCTAAACCCAGTTAGCTGTAACGTTAGCGGTGTATCCTAACTAGCTTGGTTATCTGAACAGCGGAGTATGACGTGTTTACCTGCTTTGAAAATCCGGTGCTCTTGTTGTAGTAAATTATATCACTTCAGAGAAACGGGGAGACAATGCGCTAGACAATCTCGCGTCCACTCCTATTACTCCGAATAAGCAACCGGGGCTTAACCGCCTTGCCGTCTTCCTCTCCGAGCGGTCACACACCACACCGAGAGAGGGAGCTCGACTCCTCTCACTACTGTCCGACACAGACTATCCTTCTCGGCTACCGGGTATGAAGTGCCGTTGAAACTCATTTAGTTAGCTAGATAAAACACCTACAACGCCCATTGTAGAAACATATAGTGTGGCTAACGTTGTAGTAAATATTACGAGGAACCCCCCTCATCCCCCCCGAAAAATGTGTTAACTCTGTGACTGTTCACTGATAACGCACTCCCATCTCTTCCTATAGAGACAATACACCCCTAGCAGCCTGGAAACTGCCCTATCCAAAATGGCGCAATTGAAAGGGCGGAAGTGACATAGGTGTTTGATTAGCATAATTTTTTAATTTTTTTTTTTAACTCATTGTGATATCCATATGAGTCGAGCCTTATACAACTCAATTAGTGTGTTAATCAATTAGCTTGATTTATATGCTCTTACCTTTCAAGACAGGCCTCAGCTGTTGTCCTAGGTCGTTCTTCAACGTCGGTAGTCGGTAGTTTCTATGCCTAAGGGACAGGGGTAAACAAGCTCGAGCTGCATTTGCCAGATTTAACCAACAGCTGGCGCACTCTAGTTTAGCATGGCAATGAACGCATGCGTTCTAGGACTACATCTGGCTTCCTACATTGCAGAGGGTCGGATGTATACAGTGCCTCATTACTCACAGTGCCTTTGCACTTGCCCAACGTCAGAGTGCTATGAGAACAGTAGGTGGCGCTGTTCTATGCTACGTTCCCATTACACTAAACTCACCGGGACTACTTTCCTGAGTCTGGGGCATTTCCCAAGCCTGAGTGCAAATTGTTCTCTGCCCATCTTGGCATTGGCCCCTGGGAGATTGGGATGGAGGGACCATATCATGTGAATACTGGATTTAAATTAATGGGTGATTAGTTATGGTCTCATCTTTTTTATGCTTAAGGATTATTTCTTCCAAGGCAGCAAAGGCAAGGCCATGGTTGACTTCTCCCCATTGCACCATGTTCTGGGCATTACATTCCAAACTAATATCGTCCTCTCAATATTGAAACATGCAGGAGCCTAATCATCCTGCTATATTGTGTTTGATCTGCATTTTACATCTTTTGTGAGAACTTCAGATCACTGGGTAAAGAAAGAAAATACTTTCACACTCACCGTTGTTAGTGTAGGAAGCCAGATTAACACAGTGCAGGTTAAACAATGCAGCCAATTAGCACACTAACAATGTGTATTGTGTTTGTTGCTGCCTATGCACATTTGACAGTTTACATAGATTCCAATAAAGGAAAGAGCCATGCAGCAACCAATTCAAAATAATAGGAAATAAGGTAAACTATTTATTACCATTGATTTTTTTTTTATTACAACAATCACAGGTCTCTCAGTTTAGGGTGAATACAAATTATTGAAAAATGTGAAAATAAGTTCATCCATTTATAAGTATACATAAGGATCTTGTGACTGTATTCACCTGGAATTATGCTTCAAAACCTGTCTGTTTAGAGCACAGGAGGTTGGTGGCACCTTAACCAGGGAGGACGGGCTCGTGGTAATCTCTGGAGCGTAATAGGTGGAATGGTATTAAATACATCAAAACACATGGTTTGGATGCCATTCCATTTGCTCCGTTCCAGGCATTATTATAAGCCATCCTCCCCTCAGCAGCCTCCACTGGTTTGGAGATACATCTAGACTAGAGGGAGGGGAGATTAATTATTCTAATTAATTACCATCTGTGCTTTTCTTGTCAATAATCAACGATTCATAAAAAAGGGCATAGTCTGTCATTTTGATGTTGGCTAATTACTGCACTAAACGCCCTGACTAAATGACAAAGAAACCATCATATAAGCAGTGCTGCTGAGTTCAAACCTAGAGCATCATAAATCATGTTGTCGCAAAGAGAGTAAGCAGTCCTTTCAGGAACGATACTATTTCATTTCCTCCCAGTTTTGACTCCCCATAAACACGATCCACAAACGAAATTGGAACCTGTTTGGAAGACGGAAAAAAATATAGTTTAACCTATTGACATGACAAGCGTTCAAAATGGTACAACAACACAAAACACACAAAGGGTTGAAAGGCCTCACCTCTCCAATAGTGTAGTTCCCCTGTCTAGCACGGACAATCATCTCCATCTGAAAGACATAGCCTTTGGACACACACCGCTCCACCAGACTCTCCAGTACTTCCTTCTTGTAGAGCCTGATGTCATCATGCATTAGAACAAACACAGCATGAGATAACACCCACTACGTTGCTGACGAATGAAAACCTCTCATCTCCAAAACAGAAACTTTTCAGGAAATTGAAAAAAAACTGCCATATTTTCCCATTAACAAACATAGAATTACGAAACTTTAGAAGCTATTTTGAATACATTTTATTGGTCCTGTTTAGAGTACTGCTTTCAATACATGTAAAACATTTTTTATTGACATAAATGGAGTTACAAGGTTTTCATCCGACAATAGTTTACAGATAGAGGCTGATGTACCGGTATGCAGGTGTGATAACTGTACCTGCTGTTCTTCAAACTTATTTACATTTTGCCACTTACCTGAAGCTGCCAGTCAGGTCTGATGCCCCAGGTCTCAGCAGCACCTGTGTGACATAGTTAGCTCCCCGACTGTAAGAGAGATAGGGAGGGAAGGACAGAAAGATATGAGGAAAATTGAATATTTAATTAAACTCTCATTAGAGTTTGGTGGTTGCTTTGTGTGCTAGCACAAGCAGGAGAAATGACAGCCAACAGTCTTAATGTAACAGAAGTGAGCGTGTGCCACTGCAGTTACCTGATGAGCTTCCTGCGCAGGTCCCAACCGTATACGCCACCGTCTCCTCTGTACCGGGTGCCTGACACCAGATCATACCCGCCTTCTCTCTGTTTCCTTGGAGACAAACACATTCACATCAGCTATTTGGCAACTGACGATCATATGGTAGAGATGCAGCGGGCTAGTGAATGTGTGCATTTCGGATAAATTCAAATAGATTACTTACTCTATGAATTCTGGAATAAATTTAGGCTGCAAACAAAGAGAAACAGGATGTATTTTAGCATGCATGATTTCAAAAGACATTCTGTCTATGAAGCATTCGTATACAAATAGGCCTATTCCATCAAGCAAGTTTTATAACACCACAAGTTACCCCCTGAATAGTAAAATGAACTAAATATAGTATTGGATTAAAACATGTACAGGGTCCGTAGCCACTATCCCACCATGTTTGTCTGCTATTGTATCGTCCCCGCCAGATATACAGGAGATCCACTCACATGATGGGAGAGGTCTGCGTCCATTATGAAAACATAGTTCCCTGTAGCATGTTTAATGCCATGGATGTAGGCAGTACCTGAATGAAGAATCAGATGACATTAGCAGGTGTGTGTGTAGTGTGTCTGAGATATTGTGCTAAAATACCGATGCAACACTGGTGTTCACTTTGATGAATGAGTATGTGACACTTGCCTAACCCTAGTTTCTTTGCTCTTGGTCGAAGGAGCTGGAGAAAAAAAAACCCCAGAAAGAATGTGTTATGTCAGCAGGTATGTGAATGTGAAATTACAACTACTAATATCTATTCCAATCACTTACTATCTTGTCCTCTCCGTATATCTTCTGCAGTTGTTCTGCCACCTCAAGTGTCCCATCCGGACTTCCATCATCAATTACAATAATCTCATAGTTATAGCCACTGTAAATGACAAGCAAACAGATGTTTCCACTCAGCACACAACAAATATAATGCTAATCTGACAACTGTTCAAATTGAGTTACTTAATTTACAATAATTACTCTTTTTAAAAGGCACAACATGTAAAATGTGATTGCAGTTCTTGATGTCTATGGCGTACAATGTTGCATGTTTAAATAATTGACTGGAACACCCACAACTTCATTTTGTTGTTATGAAGAGGTAAGGCATTTGTAATAAGCTCATTAAGGTATTTATAAGTCATGTTCTAAAGAAAAATAAAGGAAAAAAATCTGGGTTTATTTCATAAAATTATATTACAAATGACCGGCTGAAAATCTCAGCAGCAGATTGTTAAAGTAAGCCATTGGCTGTCCCCTAGCAAATCTGATTTTTAGTGACAGCTCATCGCCGATTCTGGGCTACAGATCTTGTAATTCACTCTGGGCTACAGCTAGTGTAGCTAATGACTTGAAACGACTACTAACCTTTCACCGAAGTATTTCACCAGTAGCCACACAATAAGAGGTAGATTCTCACGTTCATTGTAAGTTGGCAACAACACCGAATATTTATCACCATTTCCCCGGCTCTGATGTGAACCTTTTCGGCTTGCCATGTTGGAATGTTGATCCGGATGTGGGTGCTCTCAGAAATATCCACCCCTGCAACAAATTCTTAAAAGAATGGTTCCTTAGCAATTTAGCTACAACTAGGTGGCGCTCTTGCAACAAAGAATACGTCTCTTGATTGGAGATATTGGATAATACTGATCATACTCAACTGCCAATGTTATTCCCCAGTAACAGTAGCCTATTTAATAGTATTGTCTTGCAATAACTGCATAATATAATCATTATCTCATTGAAGTAAAAACTTGCCCACTGTTTGGGGATTAGGAAAGTTAGAACCAGTGCACTTTTATAGACATGGTTGTTTTAGTCTTCATTGTCATCCTGCTGTAGAAACATTAAGACTATATCTGTGAAAGCCAGTCTCATGGTCAAATGCTGCGCATGCATACACAAACAGTGCATGAAAACAAAAAAACATGGATCGTAATTAATAGACATACAAACATTTTCAGTGTGAAGTTGGGAACATACTTCAGTTAACTACTACAAATACTGTCTAACAAAATATCCACTAGCTTCCATTAAAATGTTGGCTTATACAAAATGTTAGAACGTTTGCTAACACACTTGGTTGACTTATTCAAATACTTACAAATGTACATTTAATAATTTTTTATGTAAGAGGAAACACTTGAAACATTTGTGTTTCATGAGAAGAGGAAGAGGTGAAGAGCAGGTCAACTTCCTTTTCCCCTTTATAGAGGAGCATGTGTCTCTGAGTCACCAAATACGCTCTATTGTGGTGCTTCGTCAGCCCCAGTCTGTCCATCAGGTTCAATGGCATAAGTGCTCTTTGGCACTTTAAATTGTTTTACTTAAAATGAAGGCGATGATAGGAGATGGATTTTCTTGTGACATTGGGGTCCATCTTTCAAGTGTGCTCAAGGCTGATATATAGAAAATATGGGTCCGCTGTAAAATTAGATGCAGATGAAAGCATGAACAGATGAGACCATAGCACCTGGTAGCCTAGTGGTTAGAGCATTGGGCCAGTAACTGAAAGATTGCTGGATCAAATCCCTGAGCTGACAAGGTAAAAATCTGTCTTCCTGCCCCTGAGCAAGGCAGTTAACCCACTATTCACCAGGCACTGAAGATGTGGATGCTAATAATTAAGGAATTAGAGTTGAAGGCATTCAGTTGTACAGGTATCTAGGTATCCCCTTTACCCATACACAGTTTATAAATAGTAAAATCAATTGGATGTTGAAATGTTATGATCATAGCTTGTCACATGGTACCGGATATGGCTGTTATACCTGCTTGTGGTTGAGCACCTCTATGACAGCCACTGCTGGGGACCGAGCTCTCCTGTCTGTCCGACAGCTCCTGCGATGCCTGGAGGTCCCGTCTGTCCGACAGCTCCTGCAATGCCTGGAGGTCCCGTCTGTCCGACAGCTCCTGCGATGCCTTTGCTTTTTGAGGTCAGTTCGGTTTTGGTTCGATTATTAAAAAATAAATCACTGTTTTCGATTTGGTTTGGATATTTTTTTTTTTTACATTAAGCGCACTATGCATTATGTGGGTTGAATGCTGTAACACAGAATAAAACAATTCATAAAAATTCCATGATGGTAGTGACTTCCCATTACTGCTTATCACTTACTAACCATTACTTTAATAAAATATTTGTTTTATTCAATGACTTTCATTCCAAGTCATAATCTCATCTCTATAGAGCTGCTGCCTATGCTGTCTGACAAAAATCACTATTTTAGTATTTCTTCAAAGTAAATAAGGCATACTTTTATGACTGCTGAATACCAACTATCAATCACTAAGATCATATATTTTCAGGTAGAGATACCTCCCACAGTAACTGCTTTCTATCCCTTTTGCATGTTCTCTCTTCTCTCCGTCAACAAGGTCTCTGTGTCTGCTCCACACAGACTGGACAAGCTGGCGCTCAATGGATCATGGTCATTGTACACTGAACAAAAATATAAATGCAACATGTAAAGTTGGTCCTATGTTTCATGACCTGAAATAAAAAAAAAATCCCAGAAATTGTCCTTATGCACAAAAAGCTTATTTCTCTCAAATTTTGTGCACAAATTTGTTTACTTCCCCGTTATTGAGCATTTCTCCTTTGCCAAGAGATTCCATCCACCTGACTGGCGTGGCATATCAAGAAGCTGATTAAACAGCATGATCATTACACAGGTGCACCTTGTGCTGGGGACAATAAAAGCCCACTCTAAAATGTGCAGTTTTGTCACACAGCACAATGCCACAGGTGTCTAAAGGTCTGAGGGAGCATACACTTGGCATGCTGGCTGCAGGAATGTCCACCAGAGCTGTTGTCAGAGAATTAAATGTTAATTTATCTACCATAAGCTGCCTCCAACGTAATTTTAAAGAATTTGCCAGTACGTCCAACCGGCCTCACAACAGCAGACCACGTGTAACCACGCCAGCCCAGGACCTCCACATCTGGCTTCTTCACCTGCGGGATCATCTGAGACCAGCCACCCAGACAGCTGAAACTGAGGAGTATTTACTGTCTGAAATAAAGCCTTTTCGTAGGGGAAACTCATTCTGACTGGCTGGGCCTGGCTCCCCAGTGGGTGGGCCTGGCTCCCCAGTGGGTGGGCCTGTCCTCCTATACCTCCCAGGCCCACCCATGGCTGTGCCCCTGCCCATTCATGTGAAATCCATAAAATAAGGCCCTAATAAATGTATTTCAATTGACTGATTTCCTTTTATGAACTGTAACTCAGTAAAATCGTAGAAATTGTTGCATGTTGCGTTTATATATTTCTGTTCAGTATACATAACTATGGGAAAGCTTATGCTGTGAATGTATGATGATGCGTACTGTGCACCAGTTGCTCACAGGCCTGTGTGACTAGCTGGAAGATCATTGCCATGGACTGAGACTCTCCCTAAAACACAGAGCATGTCTGTCAATCAATGGGTCAACAAGAGAGCTCTGGCCATCTGAAAGTCAGGCGTTACAGGGACTTGTAAGATACAACTCAAACTTCCCTTCTCTCCTCTCGCACCCTTATTCTCAGAAAGACCCTGTCAATCAAAAGGCAAACTACGATCAACCACTAGATGACGAGGTAGCATTGTGAACACCAAACTTCTGTGGTGGGCTGATTGTCGTTGCTCTGTTTATCCCTCAGTACTTTAACCCCCCACCAACAGCCCCTATGTTTCCTGGAAACACAGATGGATGTACGGTATGTATGGATGGATGAGGGGGGGAGGAATAGAGAGAGAGATAACCAGAGATCATTCATTTTTACTCTAGGTCCAGTCATCCCTGGTCTGCCCATGTTCCCCTCAACTCCCCTGGTGTCCTGAAAAACACCAGGAAAAGATAAAGGTCAGGGGTCAGAGCCATTTCAGACTGATCCAAATACATTAGAGGAGTTACACAAACACAATACATGGTCTGCTGAACACTAGCCACTGTCAGTGACGGTACAGTTAGTTATATACAGTCAGTGACGGTACAGTTAGTTATATACAGTCAGTGACGGTACAGTTAGTTATATACATATCGAGTCTTTTTCTCTCTCTGACCTTGTGGACGATGTCGTAGAACAGCCTTTGGACCTGTGGCAGGTCGAAGGTCAGCTCCTGAACCTCCCCTCTGCAATCCAGACTAGTACAGCAGCATCTTGCTCACAGCTGTAGTGGGACACAGAGACAAGAGAGTGACAAGAGGGTGGCAGGAGGAAACAAAGCGGTTAAATAATCATTTGTTTTTTGGGCGGAAGTGATCCACTGTGATGAGTCAACACGCCACAAGCACAATAACGTACACTATCACAATAAAAACAAGCACAACGTACACTATCACAATAAAAACTACCACAACAACGAACACTATCACAATAAAAACTACCACTAGCACAACAACAAACACTATCACAATAAAAACTACCACTCAAAATGGCTGAACCCAACACCATCCCTCTCCTCAGACTCGAGGTCCAGTGCCACGCCCATCTGGGTGTAATGGCTGTCGAAGAGATGAGACCAAGGCGCAGCGGGTACCTGAATACTCATACTTTAATATTATTATTATTTAAAGTGAGTAACGGGAAAAAAACAAGAAACAGAACGACAGCTAACAGATTTGCAGGCTTAACAAACAGCAGTGCAAATACAAACAGAAACAATTACCCACAAAAACCAAAGGAAAAACATGCTCCTTATGTGTGACTCCCAATCAACAACAACGAACTACAGCTGTGCCTGATTGGGAGCCACACACGGCCCAAAACAAAGAAATACAAAAAACCTAGAAAAAGAACATAGAACGCCCACCCAATGTAACACCCTGGCCAAACCAAAATAAAGAACAAAAAACCCCTCTCTATGGCCAGGGCGTTACACTGGGCTGGAAGTTGTTGTCAGTGAGCTGCCAGAGAGCTAGGGGCTTCCTGCAGCAGACAGAACACTATACTGATGGTGTGCTCTGGGGAGAGGTCTGCTGGGTGGATGAACCTGTGGACAGGAGGGACAATATAGGACCGCTAAGTAAGAGGATGTGTGTGTGTGTGTCTGTGTGTGTATGTGTGTGTGTGTGTGTGTTTGTGTGTGTGTGTGTGTTTGTGTGTGTGTGTGTGTGTGTTTGCGTGTGTGTGTGTGTGTGTTTGTGTGTGTGTGTGTGTGTTTGCGTGTGTATGTGTGTGTGTATGTGTGTGTGTGTGTGTTTGTGTGTGTGTGTGTTTGCGTGTGTGTGTGTGTGTGTGTGTGTGTGTGTGTGTGTGTGTGTGTGTGTGTGTGTGTGTTTTTGCCTGTGTGTGAATGTCTCAACCTTTGCTCTGGGCCAGTTGGACGTCTCTGTACACAGTATAGGTGGGTAGAGTATTGAAGATAAAAAGGCTTGGCTGCAAGACCCTCCATAGATGAATGAGCCCTCTGGGTCAGACCAAAGGCCTCCATCATATCAAAGCCTGGTGCAGAAACACACACCCACACACACACACACACACACACACACACACACACACATCATATATGACAGAAGCTCTTTCCAAACATATTTTCCTTACCTTTCACAATAGTGTTTCTGATGGTCACCTCAGGACACACTGTAACAGGAGAGGGCCTCTATCCACTGAGGATATATCAAGAGGATTTTACCCCAGTGACCTGTGGGGTGGAGAATGGAAACTGCAACTCCCTCTACAGTGTCGAGGCAGAAGTGCACACTGATGAGATACACAGTCTCAGGCTCCAGGTCAGAGAAAGAGTGACTGCTGCTTGATGCATCCACTATCTCCTGCTTGTCTGGGCTCCCAAACACAGTACAGACACAGAGGAAAACACACACACACACAGACACACACACACACACACAGACAGACAGACAGACAGACAGACAGACAGACAGACAGACAGACAGACAGACAGACAGACAGACAGACAGACAGACAGACAGACAGACAGACAGACAGACAGACAGACAGACAGACAGACAGACAGACAGACAGACAGACAGACAGTTTAAGTATACTAGTGCATGTGTGATCTGACATCCCAGGTGATAGTGAATGACTATTACTGTGAATGATTATTACAGTGTAAGACAGCCTCACTGGTCTTGTCCTGTGCCGAGGCGCTCCCTCCCTCTCGGTTATGGTAGTCTGCAGTGACCAGGATGCTGTAGCGTGTGTCAGGTAGCAGAGTCTGCAGTGACCAGGATGCTGTAGCGTGTGTCAGGTAGCAGAGTCTGCAGTGACCAGGATGCTGTAGCGTGTGTCAGGTAGCAGAGTCTGCAGTGACCAGGATGCTGTAGCGTGTGTCAGGTAGCAGAGTCTGCAGTACCGTCCGTCTCTCACTGCCTGGAACTGACCCCAGCAGAGGTCATAACCACTGTAACAACCTGACCCATTCTCGTATGTGTGTGTGTGTGTGTGTGTGTGTGTGTGTGTGTGTGTGTGTGTGTGTGTGTGTCACTTACAGTACTCTAGTTAACTGTATTACAATGTACATAATATTACATAATAACTAGCGGGAAGATTGTATATGAGTGTCATGACGTTGGCCTGTGGGTAAGGTTTGTGACCCCCCCCATAAATACCTTTCTCCCTTCCCCTCTCTCTCTGACCCTACTGAAGGACTTGAATAGCCTGTGTTAAATATAGAGAGTCTGGGAACATCAAACAAATAGGGAAAGGAACCATCTTTTGTTAATAAAACCAGTTGGAAATATGCTTGATAACGTAATGAGTATGTATGTCAGTTCATTGTTATCTGAGACATTATGATTGATGGCAGGACGACATAAACTGTACCGGAGAAAGTATACACCCTCTAGTTATCAGAGTCACATGGAATTGTTATGCAATTGAAATGTTTGATATTGAAATTGTTTGTTAGGAGATTAAATGTAATTTTAGCTTCCAAATGAGAGAATTGGGTTTTCATAGGGAAAGTGCCCTGCCGATCAGTGGCCAACCCTGTGAAGAGACATGGGGTTATAAACGATGAAACCCCTCCTTTCCCCTCTCCACTATATAAGTCTTTGACGAAAAGACATTCCGGGTTCCAGTACGAGAGGTCTGCAGCCTCGACGTTTTAAGGACAGACATGTTAACTAAACCATATCAAGAACAGAACTAAGCCAACCTCGGCGTGAGCTATGGTATGAACTGGTATGAACTTTGAGCTTATTCACTACAGAAGTGATACTTCCTAGCCGTTGAGTTAGCCGCTGCTAACGTGGGCTAGGAAAGGACGGACGACGGATCCAGTCTAACAGCCAGACGAAGATACCACCACCATTGACATTCTTCTACTACACAACAGGAAGATCTGTTGGCCAACCACGGCCAGCATCTACGACCAATCTACCGAAGCGCAGCTCAGAGTAAATATTTATTGCATTTTCCTTTTCCAA
The DNA here is from genome assembly GCF_901001165.1 of Salmo trutta. Taxonomy (NCBI): domain Eukaryota; kingdom Metazoa; phylum Chordata; class Actinopteri; order Salmoniformes; family Salmonidae; genus Salmo; species Salmo trutta. The sequence continues at coordinate 37,848,388 of NC_042986.1, read as the reverse complement.
ATGGGCGGTAATTTAGAATGCATACGATAATGTATTTACGATAGCATAGCTGCTGTTTCTGTGTTCCTAAATCTTCCCGCTCTTTCATTCAAGCCCAACCCCCTTTTCCTTTGTGTAACCAGCCATGATACAGGCTCAGTCCACCAGGACGTTTTCTGTATGACATCATATGTATTCTGTGTATTTGTAATTCTGTGTGATTAGTTAGGTATTTAGTAAATAAATAATTAAACCCAATTTTGTATTGCTGATTCAACTTGTTAGCCAGGGTTCGTGAAGATAACCAAGAATTTATAACTTTCATGATGAGATTGAAAATAAGATAAGATTGACTGCTATCGATGTAAAATATTACTAAGTATTTTAAGAGTTTATTCAGAAGATAACAGCTCTATAAACGTTCTTCTGTGGTGCCCCGACTTTCTAGTTAATTACATTTACATGATTAGCTTAATCAGGTAATATTAATTACAGAGAAATAATTTTATAAGTTAGCATGTCATATCACTTAATCCGGCATAGCCAAAGACACGACATGAGGTAGTGTGTCTGTGAGGAGAGCCCAGCTAGCAGCACACTGGAGACCCATTCACAACCACCTGAACACGGTTCAGCTCACAGCCAAACCAGCTAATACATGTTTAAACAACTGTGTTTTTTCCCCGGACTACATTCCTAAAGCTCCATAACTACAATAACATTTGTGCAAATGACAATGTGCTCTTTCCCTCAGCACTGTCCAATACCACTCTGTACTGCAGGACGGGTCGGGCAGGTCCAGTCCAGCTCAGCAGCACCTCCCTGGGGCCCAGCTCAGAGAACTCCAGGTCTGTGGGGCCGGGGTAGGAACGCACAGGGTCCTCTGTTGGCCTCTGATTTCCTGATCAGAAATCAGGGAATGAGTGAGAGCTCAGCTTGGTGTAGTTTCTTACTCTCTGTAGGTAGCCTAGGGTGTTTCTTGTGCTTTCTGTTGTAAAATGAAGTGACGTACAGCCTGTCAGGTTGTATGGGTTAAGTGTGTAAATGAATATAGGTCTAATGAAGAACCAAACTCACTTTTAGTGATGCTGTGCTCCTCTTATCTTCCCACAAAGTAGGTGCACCAGTCAGTCCACCAGCTTGCTGAGCAGAGGGAAGTCATTCACATAGACGTTGAGCTCCAGAGGCTCAACTCTGCCTCGTCTGCGTCCTTCACACCTGAGAAACAGGCAGGGACAGGCCTCTCTACATACGGCAAGACATTTATGTTCAGACACACACAAATGACTGACAAACACATCCAAACATAAACAACATGTAAAAAACAAACAAACAAAGAGGATCTCTAGATCATTTAGAACCAAATGATGATCAGTGTAATATATTACGTATTGCATCACTAAAAAATTACAACTTTTACATTACCCTGTAGTTTACCAATAACATGGTCTGACAGGGATGTGGACCCTGTAGTTTACCAATAACATGGTCTGACAGGGATGTGGACATACTAGGTATTCATATCACAAAATTAATAAATTATCTCACTAAAATACATTTTACAGGTTTTCCCAATTGTTTACACACTAAATCTGGCCCATGAGGCACAATGACCCAAATCTGTAACCCATTTAACAGAACCAGACACCAAATCTGCAATACTACTAGCACAGATTAAAATTCTACAACAAACATTTGACAAAACATAAAACACAATTCTCTATCTTTGGCACAACTTTCACAACTAAAATCTCTTGTGTTCAAATGAAAAGCAACACTGTTCAACAAGCTAAGATCAATTACCAAATGATCACTTTCACTCTTTACATGTTCAAACACTAATCGTGTACATGTTCACTTTGCAATCAAACCTTTGGTATGGATAAAAAGGCTATGGGTGAGTACTCCTGTGTTTGGAGAACAACGGAAGCAAACTTGGCAGAGAGAGATGGAGGTGGAGGTAGAGATAGGGGTAGATATGGAGGTGGAGATAGAGATAGGGGTAGAAGTGGAAGCAGAAGTGAAAGTGGAGGTGGAGGTAGAACAAGAACAAAGAGAGTAATCTCCAATGAAATGTGGGTAACTGTGGTGGACCATGTGATCAACCATGGTTTGACCTTGAGAGAGGCTGGGCAGACCATGTGGTCAACTATGGTTTGACCTTGAGAGAGGCTGGGCAGACCATGTGGTCAACTATGGTTTGACCTTGAGAGAGGCTGGGCAGACCATGTGGTCAACCATGGTTTGACCTTGAGAGAGTCTGGGCAGAGAGTGCAGCCCAATCTGAGCCGCTTCACCGTAACATCCATCATCCGGACGTTCCAAAATGAGAAGAGGTTTGTACTGCAGACATTGGACCTCTCTAGTACTTTTACTACTTGACAGTTGTACAACATAAAGCACAGTAAAAACTGTAGATTCCAATACATACTGGAAGGGGAAACAAAGTCAATGGTTCATGTATTACTGTATGGAGGAAACTGGGAGCTATACTACTCTGTAACATGTTTATCTTGTATACTGTATTACTGTAGTGTTTACTGTACTGTATGGAGGAAACTGGGAGCTATACTACTCTGTAACATGTTTATCTTGTATACTGTATTACTGTAGTGTTTACTGTACTGTATGGAGGAAACTGGGAGCTATACTACTCTGTAACATGTTTATCTTGTATACTGTATTACTGTAGTGTTTACTGTACTGTACGGAGGAAACTGGGAGCTATACTACTCTGTAACATGTTTATCTTGTATACTGTATTACTGTAGTGTTTACTGTACTGTACGGAGGAAACTGGGAGCTATACTACTCTGTAACATGTTTATCTTGTATACTGTATTACTGTAGTGTGTACTGTACTGTATGCTATTTAGTTGTTATAGAACTGAAAGATGACCACGACGTACATGGTGGTAGAACACGTGTATTTACAGACAAACAGGAGGCTGTAATCCTGCCATCTTCCATAACATCAGAGTGAGCTTATCAACCATAGCCTCCATCCTTCAGAAACACCATCTCTGGATGATGCAAATCTAGTCATATATGAAAGGAATTCCCAAAGAGTGAAGGATAAACAGTAGGAATATGTGCAAGTAAGTAATGTACTAGTATTACACTCTTAAAACATTAGACTTATTGATGTTGTCAGTGAACTTTACTATACAGCAATTATAGTATTTACTGTCATTTCAGAGAATCATGGAGTTGGATGCAAGTCCCGTCCCCCAGGAACTCATTCATAGATGAGGCTGGATTCCATTTAGCGAAGACGAGGAGGAAAGGAAGGAACATCATTGTTCATTGTCATTGGTCAATCATCATTGAGGTACCTGGCCAGCGCGGGGGAAATGTCACCACATGCCCAGCTATGAGCCACAATGGGGTCCTCCACCGCCATGCCACCCTTGGACCATACAACACTGCCCATCTCCTTCATTTCCTGAACACCATACATGAAAATCTTTTTCAGCCAGAGCAGAGAGGGCCAGGTGATCCTGAGCAGCAAATGTATGTTCAAATTTGGGACAACGTGATTTTCCATCTGGCTGCTCAGGTCCGCAACAGCTTCCATGACCATTCCAGGTTTACAATTCTCTATCTCCTACCATATTCCCCATTTCTCAACCCCATTGATGAGTTGCTTTCAGCACGGCGGTGGAAGGTGTATGTTCACAAACCCCATGAATGTATGGCCCTTCTCCCGACAATGGAGGTCTGTGGTGTCATTCCAGCAGAGTCCTGACAGGGGTGGGTGAGTCATGCCAGAAGATATTTCCCTGCTGTCTGGCCAAGGAGAATATCACCTGTGATGTTGATGAAAAACTGTTGCTGGACCAAAACAACAGACATGATTTTGTTTTCGCAATGGAGTATTTGTTTCTTGACTTATAATTTTGATTGATGCATTTGGGTTCCTTTCTTGTTTGAGTCACACACAAACAATTTACAGTATAACAACAAAATATTAGTCTTTACACTGAAATAAGTTCAAATAGTAGTGTTTTGAATATGGCACAGTGTTATATCTCGGTTGTCACTAAGTTAAATTCATTTGCTGTGTTTGTGTGCAGTGGTGTAAAGCACTTATGTAAAAATACTTTAAGTACTACTTAAGTATTTTTTTTGGGGGGGGGGGTATCTGTACTTTATTTTACTGTTAACATTTGAGTACACGTTACATTTTGAATGCTTAGCAGGACAGGGAAATGGTCTAATTCAGACTTATCAAGAGAACATCCCTGGTCATCCCTACTGCCTCTTATCTGGAGGACTCACTAAACAGAGAACATCCCTGGTCATCTCTACTGCCTCTTATCTGGAGGACTCACTAAACAGAGAACATCCCTGGTCATCCCTACTGCCTCTTACCTGGAGGACTCACTAAACAGAGAACATCCCTGGTCATCCCTACTGCCTCTTATCTGGAGGACTCACTAAACAGAGAACATCCCTGGTCATCCCTACTGCCTCTTATCTGGAGGACTCACTAAACAGAGAACATCCCTGGTCATCTCTACTGCCTCTTATCTGGAGGACTCACTAAACAGAGAACATCCCTGGTCATCTCTACTGCCTCTTATCTGGAGGACTCACTAAACAGAGAACATCCCTGGTCATCTCTACTGCCTCTTATCTGGAGGACTCACTAAACAGAGAACATCCCTGGTCATCCCTACTGCCTCTTATCTGGAGGACTCACTAAACACATGGTTTGTTTGTAAATTATGTCTGAGTGTTGGAGCGTGCCCCTGGCAAAAAAACAAACTAGAAAATGTGGCAGTCTGCTTTGCCTAATATAAGGAATGTGAAAGGATTTATACTTGTACTTTAGATACTTAAGTATATTTAAAACCAAACACTTTTAGACTTTTACTCAAGTAGTATTTTACTGGGCGACTTTCACTGGAGTCATTTTCTAATAAGGTATCTTTGCTTTTACTCAAGTATGGCAATTGGGTACTTTTTCCACCACTGTGTGTGTGTCTCATTTGTATGTAGAGTTTAATGTTGAGCAGTGAGTACAGGATCTTGATTGCTGTGTTTCATTTTGAAAGATGTCTGTGGGGTTTGGTGGAAATTGGCTAACTGTTTCGTGTTTAGAGTACCTGAGATGTAGTTTCAGTAATCGTGTGTTAACAATTGGGGAAAAATGTAATACAAACGTAGCAAAAATCAATGAGATCTTGCTACCATGGATAGGAAAATACCTGTCTATTTGTGGAAGAAAAAAAAAAGAAAAAAAACCAACTCTTTAGTCATATCCCAGTTTACCTGTTTGCTTATGGCCCTGCCTACACCTAACATCTTGTATTGAAATTATATTAACAAACAATATTCAATTTTATTTGGAATGGCAAGCCAGACAAAATTATATTGGCCTATTTATATAATGAATATGAATTCAAAGGGCAGAAATGATTAAATATTAAAGCATTAGACCTCTCATTAAAAGCTGCAGTCATACAAAATATAAACTTATCATGGCTCAGGAGACAACCCAGATGCAGACAGTTCTAAGTAACAAAAGTTTATTACAAAAACAGGGGGCAGGCAAATGACAGGTCAAGGTCAGGCAGAGGTCAGTAATCCAGAGTCCAAAAGGTACAGAACGGCAGGTAGGCACAGGGAAGGCAGAATGGTCAAAACCGGGAAAACTAGAAAACGGGCTAAAGGAAAAAACAGGAGTACAGGAAAACTGCTGTAAACCTTCAACAAGACAAGACAGAGAACACAGGTATACATACAATGGGGATAATCGGGAAGATGGGCGACAGCTGGAGGGGGTGGAGACAAGCACAAAGCCAGGTGAAACAGATCAAAGTGTGACGAGACTTAAATCCGAACTGGTTCTCTAGCAAATTAGTGAGAATGGCTCACCTCGTGTTCAAGAATGTCCTTTTTCCCCCCTTTATTCAGATTACGACCTCTCACTTTCGGTTATTTGAAAATTGTATTATCTCCAAAATATCTCTATTTTCAAAACAAGCCCTAGAAAGTTGGTTGCAATTACATTTTAATCCAAATAATAAACAAATATTACAACAAATATTATGGTTAAACTCAAATATTCAAATCGAGAAAAAAGAACATTAATTTTGTATTTTTTTTTACTGTATCTTTGTAAATGATATCACACATAGGACTGGTGGAGTTATGTCACACATGCAGATAACAAAAATATATGGAAATGTCTGCTCTACCCAAAATTACAACTAATTACAGCATTTTCGCAAAAATGGAAGAGGCAAGTGGAAGGGGAGAAGGTGAGGAACTTGTCTGTCGGCCCTGCATTAAAGACCAAAACTGGTTAAAGAAAACGGTGATAAATAAAGTATACCAGCTTAACTTAAGGACCAAAAAATGTACAGCTGTGCCATACAGGTCGCAAAATAGTTGGGAAGAGATTTCCGATGTACCGATTCCGTGGCACGCGGTTTATGAACTGATACACAAAACGAAGCCGGATTAAAAACTTAGAACTTCTCCATTTAAATTATTATACAAAATAATTGCAACCAAAAGAATGTCATATATATATGGGGGATACAACCTTCCCAGCTCTGCAGATTTTGCTGTGAGGAGGCAGAATCATTAGATCATTTATTTTGGTACTGTCCGTATGTAGCTAGTTTTTGGTCACAGGTCCAGGAATGGCTAAAGAATTGCAACATTTACCGAGAACTGACGCTGCAGATAGCAATACTGGGTGATTTGAAAAGTCATAGTCAATCAATCAATAATATAACAATACTCTTAGCGTATCTTTAATTTACAATCTGTAGAAACTATGAAAATAGAAAGGTTCAGAACTTTTGTGAAACATCACAAAAGTTGTGTGTGGTATGGTGTGTGTGATTGTTTGTGTGTGTATTGTGTATTGTTTGTGTGGTGTGTGTGTGTGTGATTGTTTGTGTGTGTGAGTGAGTGGTATGGTGTGTGTGATTGTTTGTGTGTGTATTGTGTATTGTTTGTGTGGTGTGTGTGTGTGTGTGTGTGTGTGTGATTGTTTGTGTGTTTGAGTGATTGTTTGTGTTTTTGATTGTTTGTGTGTGTGTGGTATGGTGTGTGTGTGTGTGTGTGATTGTGTGTGTGTGAGAGAGAGTACCGTAGGATTACAGGAGAGAGGGAGTACATTTCTGACCTAGAGGCATACAGGAGGCTCTATCATTCCCCTTCCCTCTCTGAGCTCCCCTCCTTAGGAAACACGGTCCTCAGATCTGAAATAGCTGCTCACTAGCATAACGATTGAAATGCTGAGGATGACACAGTAAGACGCCCACTCCTCTTCTAGGACTTAACTTGATCCTTTAGCGCCGAAGGTGTCACGTCTGCTCCTGTTCTTCCCTTCCCCTGGCACTTGAGGGCGCCAGATTACCCTGCATCTCACGCTCCTGCCATCCATCACTCACACCTGCCTTCCCTCGTCACTCGCATCAGCGTTATTGGACTCACCTGGACTCACTTATCACCTGTTATTACCTCCCCTATATGTGTCAGTTCCCCAGCTCTGTTCCCCGCTGCTGCATTGATTGTTTTTTGTCTTTGTTTTCTGACGCTGTGCTTGTCTCGTGATATGTCCGTTATTTATTAAATGTTACTTCCCGTACCTGCTTCGTCTCTCAAGCGTCATTCCGCGTGACAAAAGGTGAGGATGTATACTAGGGCGAGGATGTATACTAAGGTGAGTATGTATATATACTAAGGGCACTGAAGAGGGTACTTCACTTAGATCACAGAAAATACACAAATAGCCACCAGAGGCTTTTAAAACAAACATTTTACCTTGTACATCTTGGAAAAGTAATAATAATAATTGTGTTTTTTTTAAGTGAAGGTTTCCTGTGGGTTTCCTGAGTGGTGGGGTAGGAGTCAGTGTACCTGTGACAGGCTGGGTGGGGATCGTCTTCCTGAGTTTCTCCCTGTCTGTGATCTCGTCCTCTGCTGGTTTCCCCTGAGTTGTCCCCTGCTCTTCCTTATTGTCCAGCGATCCTTCTCATTCTTCCTCTTCCTCTTTGAGTCTTCTCTGTCACCAACTCATTATTCTGGCTAATTGTTTCTGGAGTGGTTGGGAGCTCTAAAGGAACAGAATGCAACATTTTCAACGATTTTACTGCGTTACAGTCCATATAAGGAAATCAGTCAATTGAAATAAATTCATTAGGCCATAATCTATGGATTTCACATGACTGGGCATGGGTGCAGCCAATGGGTGGGCCTGGGAGGGCATAGGCCCACCCACTTGAGAGCCAAACCCGACCACTGGGGACCCAGGCCCTGGCAATCAGAATGAGTTTTTCCCACAAAAGGGCTTTATTACAGACAGAAATACTCCTCAGTTTCATCAGCTGTCTGGGTGGCTGGTCTCAGATGATTCTGTAGGTGACGAAGCCAGATGTGTAGGTCCTGGGCTGGTGTGGTTACACGTAGTCTGCGTTTGTGAGGCTGTTTCGACATACTGACAAATTCTCTAAAATGCTCTTGGAGGTGGCTTATGGAAGAGAAATTAACATTTCATTCTTCACCAACAGCTCTGGTGGACATTACTGCAGTCAGCATGCCAATTGCACAGTCCTTCAAAACTTGACATCTGTGGAATTGTATTTTTTGTGACAAAACTACACATTTTAGACTAGTCTTTTATTGTCCCCAGCACAATGTGCACCTGTGTAATGATCATGCTCTTTAATCAGCGTCTTGATATGCCACACCTGTCAGGTGGCTGGATTATTTTGGCAAAAGAGAAACGCTCAACAGGGATATTAACAAAATTTGAGAGAAATAAGCTTTTTGTGCGTATGGACAATTTCTGTGAACTTTATTTTCAGCTCATGAAACATGGGACCAACACATTACGTGTTGCGTTTTACATTTTTGCTCTGTATACATTCGAGACTAGCAAATATACATTCGAGACTAGCAAATATACATTCTAGACCAGGATATATCAAATCAAAATGTTATTTGTCACATACACATGTTTAGCAGATGTTATTTCAGGTATAGCGAAATGCTTCTGTTTCTAGCTCTAACAGTAATATCTAACCATTTCACAACAATACACACAAATCTAAAGGAATGGAATTGAGGATATATAAATATATGGACAAGCAATGTCAGAACGGCATAGACTTAGATACAGTATATACATATGAGATGAGTAATGCCAAATATGTAAACATTAGTGACGAGTGTTCCATTATTAAAGTGGTGTGTGTGTATATAGGGCAGCAGCCTCTAATGTGCTAGTGATGGCTATTTAACAGAATTGAACAGTCTCTCAACCCCAGCTTTGATGCACCTGTACTGACCTCGCCTTCTGGATGATAGGGGGGTGAACAGGCAGTGACTCGGGTGGTTGTTGTCCTTGATGATCTTTTTGGCATTCCTGTGACATCGGGTGCTGTCGGTGTCCTGGAGGGCAGGTAGTTTTCCCCTGGTGATGTGTTGGGCAGACCGCACCACACTCTGGAGAGCCCTGCGGTTGTGGGCGGTGCAGTTGCCATACCAGGCGATAATAGAGCCGGACAGGATGCTCTCAATTGTGGATCTGTAAAAGTTTGAGGGTTTTAGGTGCCAAACCAAATTTCTTCAGCCTCTTGAGGTTGAAGAGGTGCTGTTGCACCTTCTTCACCACACTGTCTGTGTGGGTGGACCATTTCAGTTTGTCAGTGATATGTACACTGAGGAACTTGAAGCTTTCTACCTTCTCCACTGCGGTCCTGTGGATGGGGGGTGCTCCCTCTGCTGTTTCCTGAAGTCCAACATCAACTCCTTTGTTGACGTTGGGTAAGAGGTTATTTTCCTGGCACCACACTCCCAGGGCCCTCACCTCCTCCCTGTAGACTGTCTCGTCATTGTTGGTAATCAGGCCTGTTGTGTTGTCTGCAAATTTGAGGATTTGAGTTGGAGGCTTGCGAGGCCACGCAGTCATGGGTGAACAGGGAGTACAGGAGGGGGCTGATCGAGCACCCTTGTGGGGCCTCAGTGTTGTGCATCAGTGAAGTGGAGGTGTTTTTTCCTACCTTCACCACCTGGGGGCGGCCCGTCAGGAAGTCCAGGACCGAGTTGCGCAGGGTGGGGTTCAGACCTAGGGCCTCAAGCTTAATGATGAGCTTGGAGAGTACTATGGTGTTGAATGCTGAGCTATAGTCAATGAACAGCATTCTTACATGGGTATTCCTCTTGTCCAGATGGGATAGGGCACTGTGATGGTCATTGCACAGTCAGTGGATGTATTGAGGCAGTAAGCAAATTGAAGTGGGTCTAGGGTGTAAGGTAAGGTGGAGGTGATATGATCCTTGACAAGTCTCTTGAAGCACTTCATGATGACAGAAGTGAGTGCTATGGGGTGATAGTCATTTAGTTCAGTTACCTTTGCTTTCTTGGGTACAGGAACAATGGTGGACATCTTGAAGCATGTGGGGACAGTAGACTGGGATAGAGAGATTGAATATCTCCGTAAACACTCCAGCCAGCTGGTCTGCGCGAGCTCTGAGGACGCAGCTAGAGATGCCGTATGGGCCGGCAGCCTTGCAAGGGTAATCACTTTTAAATGTCTTTCTCACATCGGCCACGGAGAGGGAGAGCCCACAGTCCTTGGTAGCAGGCCGCGTCGGTGGCACTGTTATTCTCAAAGCGGGCGAAGAAGATGTTTAACTTGTCCGGAAGGAAGATGTCGGTGTCTGCAACATGGCTGGTTTTCACTTTGTAGTCCGTGATTGTCTGTAGACCCTGCCACATATGTCTCGTGTCTGAGCCGCTGAATTGTGACTCCACTTTCTCTGCACTGACGTTTTGCCTGTTTGATTGCCTTACGGAGGGAATAACTACACTGTTTGTATTCGGCAATATTCCCAGTCACCTTGCCATGGTTAAATGTGAGGGTTTGCGCTTTCAGTTTTGCGTGAATGTGTCCATCTATCCACGGTTTCTGGTTTGGGTAGGTTTTAATAGTCACCGTGGGTACAACATCTCCTATACACTTCCTGATTTACTCAGTCACCGTATCAGTATATGCGTCAATATTATTCTCGGCGGCTACCCGGAACATATCCCAGTCCACGTGATCAAAACAATCATGGATTCCGATTGGTCAGACCAGCGTTGACTAGTCCTTAGCACGGGTACTTCCTGTTTGAGTTTCAGCCTATAGGAAGAGAGGAGCAAAATGGAGTCGTGATCAGATTTTCCAAAAGGAGGGTGGGGGAGGGCCTTGTAGGCATCCTGGAAGTTGGAGTAGTAGTGGTCGAGTGTTTAAGCAGCGCGAGTACTACAGTCAATGTGTTGATAGAATTTCGCATTCTTTTCCTCAAATTTGCTTTGTTAAAATCCCCAGCTACGATAAATGCGGCCTCAGGATATGTGGTTTCCAGTTTGCATGAACTCCAGTGAATTTCTTTGAGGGCCGTTGTGGTATCGGCTTGAGGGGGGGATATACACGGCTGTGACTATAACCAAAGAGAATTATCTTGGGAGGTAATACAGTTGGCATTTGATTGAGGTATTCTATGTTGGGTGAACAAAAGGACTTGAGTTCCTGTATGTTATAACAATCACACCATGAGTCGTTAATCATAAAACATACGCCCTTCTTCTTCCCAGAGATATTTATTCCTGTCTGCGCGATGAACTGAGAACCCAACTGGCTGTACGGACTCATACAGTATATCCCGAGAGAGACATATTTCCGTGAAACAGAATATGTTACAATACCTGACATCTCTCTGGAAAGAAGTCCTTGCCCTGAGCTCGTCAACTTCATTAGAGATTGAACATTAGCGAGTAATATACTCAGAAGCGGTGGGTGGTGTGCGCGCCTCCTAAGTCGGACTAGAAGACCACTCCAAGTACCTCTCCTCCGCCGGTGTTGTTTTGGTTCGGCCTCTGGAATCAGTTCAATTGCCCTGGGGGCTCCAAACAAAGGATCCAATTAGGGAAAGTCACATTCCTGGTCGTAGTACTGGTGAGTTACCTCCGTCCTGATATCCAATAGTTCTTCCCGGCTAATAATGTAAGAAAAAAACAAAATACTGCAAAGGTTCCTAAGAGCTAGAAGCACGGCAGCCCTCTCTGTCGGCGCCATTCCAGGTGAATTTGGTAAAGCCCACTGAGGTCAACCTTGGTTTTAAACAGTATTCCCCAAATTCCTGACAACGTTCTGGACTAGGATATATACATTCTAGATAAGAATTTACAATAATTGTTTAATGCTGGGCTTCACAAAAATAAATGCCAGCACATATAAACCACAATGAAAAGGGCAAATGTTTCCCGGAGAAAATGGCAAGTGCAACAGTAAATTGAGGGTAACATTTTCATGGAAATCACAAATAGGGCTGGGGGGTTTGAGGCCAGGAAGGAGCTCCCGGACCAAGATCATTCTTGAATGACAGCACCACCGTCTGACTTGTCCTAACGCGCTTCTCATCACAGTAACCCACTATCCCTCAAAGCCTGGCAACAACAAGAAACATTTTTCAATATCACCTGTGAAACTTCTGGCGATGACTCCAAGACCAGCGGACCATTCATTTAATGAGAGATAGGGGGAAGATCCACCTGAAAACAACTGTGAACAATTGACTATCAATCGCCTTTGGAGATGCCTAAGGGACTACATCTCTTTCTGTATCTTTGTATTAAACTTGCTTCTGACCAAGGTTTGTTCGGTCATGGTGAATTTAATACTACTGTAGGTGACATCACCATAGAGTGTAGTTTGTTCTTGGGTTGACTTTGTAAATTGAAAAGGACTATGTGTGATCCTTTGTTCCCATAACCAACTGTAACAAAGAATTTCACTAGAATCGCAACCTGTCACCCTGCAAGAATCCTCGAGAAAGGTGTCAATTACAGACAGCCCCTTGTGAAAGATAGGTGGCTGTGTGTGTGTGACTGTGGTTACATGGAATGGTAATGGAATGAGACAGAATGGTTCACACACTCCTTAAAATGTCAAAGGCATACAGGTATCCCGAAATTCCTAACTGACTGGGAAAAAATGTGGTGCAAATGTCATGAAAACTGAGAGCCAGATGTGGGTCTATAAAGGCTTATTATTCTAACCCACAGACGTAATACATTTTGTCACCTAACAGAAAATAACTGTTGCTTTGTGATCACTAGTTTACCTGCCTGAGATTCAGAGAGAAAGTGAATTTGGTAAAACCTACTGAGGTCAACCTTGGTTTTAAACAGCATTCCCCAAATTCCTGAATGCTCTGGGAATGGAAGCTTCAGGGATTCTAGATTAGAACCCTGGCGCTGTTCTATGTGCTGTTATAGACATCTCATAATCTCTATCTCTCCCTTGTTGGAATTGTTCGATTGGAATTGTTAGATTACATGTTAGATATTGCTGCATTGTCAGAACTAGAAGCACAAACATTTCGGAACACTCGCAATAACATCTGCTAACCATGTGTATGTGAACAATAAAATTTGATTCGATTTTTCACACCACTGAGTCAATACATGTTAGAATCACCTGTGGCAGTGATTAGTCTGTCTGGGTAAGGTTTTAAGAGCTTTGCACACCTGGATTGTACAATATTTTCAAAATTCTTCAAGCTCTGTCAAATCGGTAATTGATCATTGCCAGACAACCATTTTAAAGTCTTGCCATAGATTTTCAAGCAGATTTAAGTCAAAACTGTAATTCGGCCACTCAGGAACATTCATTGTCTCTTGGTAAGCAACTCCAGTGTAGATTTGCCCTTGGGTTTTAGGTTATTATCCTGCTGAAATGTGAATTCATCTCCCAGTGTCTGGAGAGCAGACTGAGATTTTGCCTGTGCTTAGCTCTATTCCGTTTTCTTTTTTTAGGTAAAGAATAATTCATTAATTAGAAGATATTAAATCAGATCAGATATTAAAATATTTGAAGAGTTATATTAGGAACATTAACTTTAATCTGAAGATTTTCCTTGGTGCTCTGACTTCCCAGTTAATTACATTTAAATGATTAGTTTAATCACGTAACAATAATTACAGAGAATTGATTTGATAAAATAAGTCTTCACTTTTAATGATGCCAAAGACACGACAATATGTAGAGTGGTTATAAGGGCACAAGGCGAGACCCAAATGCAGACACAGGAGGCAGATGGTTGAGCGCCAATATTTATTACACCAAAAGGGGTTAGGCAAAAGGCAGGTTGGGGACAGGCGAGAGTTCATAAACCAGGTCAGAGTCCAAACAGTACCAGGCGATAGGCAGGCTAAAGGTCAGGACAGGCAGGGGTTCAATGATCAGGTCCGAGTCCAAACGGTACAAGGGCATAGGCAGGCTCGAGGTCAGAACAGCCAGAGTGGTCAGGCAGGCGGATTTGGCATCAGGACAGGCAAGTGTCAAAAACGAGGAGGGCTAGGACAAAACAGAGACTGGGAAAAATGCTGGTTGACTTAGCAAAACAAGACGAACTGGTACAGAGAGACGGGAAACACAGGGATAAATACACTGGGGACTAAAGGAAAACAGGTGACACCTGGAGGTGGGTGGAGACAATCACAAAGACAGGTGAAACAGATCAGGGTGTGACAGTGGTACTCAGTGATGTGTTGTGTTGGATTTGCCCCAAACATAACACTTTGTATTCAGGACAAAATGTGAATTGCTTTGCCACCTTTTTGCAGTTTTACTTTAATGCCTTGTCGCAAACAGGATGCATGTTTTGGAACATGTTTAATTCTGTACAGGCTTCCTTCTTTTCACTGTGTCAATTAGGTTAGTATTGTGGAGTAACTACAATGTTGTTGATCCATCCTCAGTTCTCCTATTACAGCCATTAAACTCTAACTGTTTTAAAGTCACCATTGGCCTCATGGTGAAATCCCTGAGCAGTTTCCTTCCTCTCCATCAACTGAGTTAGGAAGGACGCCTGTGTCTTTGTAGTAACTGGGTGTATTGATACACCACCCAAAGTGTGATAAGTTCACCATGCTCAAAGGGATATTCAATGTCTGCTTTTTCTTACCCATCTACCAATAGGTGCTCTTCTTTGCGAGGTATTGGAAAACCTCCATGGCACTGAAATTCACTGCTTAACTGAGGGACCTTACAGATAATTGTAAACTCAGGTAAAAAATAAACGTCCTCTCACTGTCAACTGTGTTTATTTTCAGCAAACTTAACATGTGAAAATATTTGTATGAACATAAGATTCAACAACTGAGACATAAACTGAACAAGTTCCACAGACGTGACTAACAGAAATTGAATGTGTCCCTGAACAAAGGGAGGGGGGGGGTGTCAAAATCAAAAGTAAGTCAGTATCTGGTGTGGCCACCAGCTGCATTAAGTACTGCAGTGCATCTCCTCCTCATGGACTGCACCAGATTTGCCAGTTCTTGCTGTGAGATGTTACCCCACTCTTCCACCAAGGCACCTGCAAGTTCTCGGACATTTCTGGGGAGGAATGGCCCTAGCCCACACCATCTGATCCAACATGTCCCAGACGTGCTCAATGGGATTGAGATCCAGGCTCTTCGCTGGTCATGGCAGAACACTGACATTCCTGTCTTGCAGAAAATTACACACAGGATGAGCAGTATGACCGGTGGCATTGTCATGCTGGAGGGTCATGTCAGGATGAGCCTGCAGGAAGGGTACCACATGAGGGAGGAGGATGTCTTCCCTGTAATGCACAGCGTTGAGATTGCCTGCAATGACAACAAGCTCAGTTCGATGATGCTGTGACACACCGCCCCAGACCATGACGGACCTTTCACCTCCAAATCGATCCCGCTGCAGAGTACAGGCCTCGGTGTAACGCTCATTCCTTCGACTATAAACGCGAATCCGACCATCACCCCTGGTAAGACAAAACCGCGACTCGTCAGTGAAGAGCACTTTTTGCCAGTCCTGTCTGGTCCAGCGATGGTGGGTTTGTGCCCATAGGCAACTTTGTTGCTGGTGATGTCTGGTGAGGACCTGCCTTACAACAGGCCTACAAGCCCTCAGTCCAGCCTCTCTCAGCTTATTGCGGACAGTCTGAGCACTGAGGCAGTTGTTGTTGCCATCCTGTCCCGCAGGTGTGATTTCGGATGTACCGATCCTGTGCAGGTGTTGTTACACGTGGTCTGCCACTGCGAGGACAATCAGCTGTCCATCCTGTCTCTCTGTAGTGCTGTCTTAGGCGTCTCACAGTACGGACATTGCAATTTATTGCCCTGGCCACATCTGCAGTCCTCATGCCTCCTTGCAGCATGCCTAAGGCACTTTCAGGCATATTAGCAGGGACCCTGGGCATCTTTCTTTTGGTGTTTTTCAGAGTCAGTAGAAAGGCCTCTTTTTAGTGTCCTAAGTTTTCATAACTGTGACCTTAATTGCCTACCATCTGTAGGCTGTTAGTGTCTTAACGACCGTTCCACAGGGGCATGTTCATTAATTGTATAAGGGTCATTGAACAAGCATGGGAAACAGTGTTTACAATGAAGATCTGTGAAATATTTTGGATTTTTACGAATTATCTTTGAAAGACAGGATCCTGAAAAAGGGACGTTTGGCTGAGTTCATGTGTGGGGTACAGAGATGAGGTAGTCATTCCAAAATCATGTTTAACATTATTATTGCACACAGACTGAGTCCTTGCAACTTATTATTACTTGACTTGTTAAGCAAATAACAAAGGAGCTCAATAATTAATGACAGGACATTTCAGCTTTAAATGTTTTATACATTTGTAAATCAACAAAACGTGGAAAAAGTCAAGGGGTGTGAATACTTTCTCAAGGCACTGTGCCCAAAACAGTACATTAACTTTCACCCTATAGCTTGTTCATCTTCTTTTCATTTCAAAATAGTGAGCCAACTTGTTTTCAGCACTTATTTCCATGACTGATCAAAACAAATGTTCTCATGCTCACACTCATCTTTCCTCAGCAGACAAATAGTGAGCAATATGTTTGGAACATCAAATCACAATACAATCGCAGTACAAATAGAGCCGTGAGAATCGCAATACATATATTGGCTCCTAAGTATGGTGATAATATCGTGAGGCCTGGCTATTCCCGGCCCGAATAGTCTCGCTTCCTTTTTTAACTACACCTATGCATTATCGACCCCACCATAGCAAACATCCTCCACCATTCCATTCTAAGTCCAATGCATTCACTCAGTCTAAACCTGTTCTTCTTCCTCCTCTCCTCTCTCCTCTTACTGGTGAAAAGTCTCTTGGTGATGACTTTCACCAGGGTGCCATTAAGTACTAGGACCTGGAGGGCGTACTCCTGGTTGGAATCCAGATCCGCCACTGTGGCCTGACCGCGTGTGATCGTCAGCTCCAGCTGGGGCACCTCTGGAGGACAGCCACTACATCAACAAAAGTATATGTGGACACCCCTTCAAATTAGTTGATTTGGCTATTTCAGCCAAACCCGTTGCTGACAGGTGTATAAAATCGAGCACACAACCATGCAATTTCCATAGACAAATACTGGCAGTAGAACGGCCCGTACTGAAGAGCTCAGTGACTTTCAATGTGGCACCGTCATAGAATGTCACATTCCAACAAGTCAGTTTGTCAAATTTCTGCCGTGCTAGAGCCGCCCGGTCAACTGTAAGTGCTGTTATTGTGAAGTGGAAACATCTAGGAGCAACAACAGCTCAGCCACAAAGTGGTAGACCACACAAGCTCACAGAACGGAACCACCGAATGCTGAAGCGCGTACTGTCTGTCCTTGGTTGCAACACTCACTACCAACTTCCAAACTACCTCTGGAAGCAACATCGGCACACAAACTGTTCGTCGGGAGCTTCATGAAATGGGTTTCCATGGCTGAGCAGCCGTACACAAGCCTAAGATCACCTTGCGCAATGCCAAGTGTCAGCTGGAGTGGAGTAAAGTTTGCTGCTATTGGACTCTGGAGCAGTGGAAACATGTTCTCTGGAGTGATTAATCACGTTTCACCATCTGGCAGTCCGACGCACAAATCTGGGTTTGGCGGATGCCAGGAGAACGCTACCTGCCTGAATACATAGTGCCAACTGTTAAGTTTGGTGGAAGAGGAATAATGGTCTGGGGCTGTTTTTCATGGTTCGGTCTAGGCCCCTTAGTTCCAGTGAATGGAAATCTTAACGCATATAATGACATTGTGATTCCAACTTTGTGGCAACAGTTTGTGGAAGCCCCTTTCCTGTTTCAGTATGACAATGACCCCATGCACAAAGCGAGGTCCATACAGAAATGGTTTGTCAAGATCAGTGTGGAAGAACTTGACTGGCCTGCACAGAGCCCTGACCTCAACCCCATCGAACACCTTTGGGATGAATTGGAACACCTAACATCAGTGCCCAACCTCACTAATGCTCTTGTGGCTGAATGGCAGCAATGTTCTAACATCTAGTGGAAAGCCTTGCCAGAAGAGTGGAGGCTGTTGTAGCAACAAAGCGGGGTGCAACTCCATATTAATGCCCATGATTTTGGAATGAGATGTTCAACGAGCAGGTGTCCACACATGTAGTGTATCAACGCATTTACATTTTAGTCATTTAGCAGACGCTCTCATCCAGAGCCTTGTACAGTTACTGTATTCATCTTAAGATAGCTAGTTGGGACAACTACATATCTTAGTCATAATAAGAAAATATTTCCTCAAAGTAGGTATCAACAAAGTCAATGCTAGCAGGGGGGAAAAATTGTCAGATGTTTTCGGAAGAGGACACGGACTCTGCTGTCCTAGCTTCAGGGTGAAGCTGGTTCCACCTTTGGGATGTCAGGACAGAGAAGATCTTTGACTAGGCTGCGCGGGAGCTGCCCTCCAGGGTCACGCCAAGGTTCTTTGCACTCTGGGTGGGGGACACTGTGAAATTGTCAACCATGATGGAGAGATCTTGGATTGTACAGGCCCACCCCGGGAGGAAGAGCAGCTCCATCTTGTTGGGGTGGTGGGCCTACATCCATGCTGAGATATCGGCCAGGCACGCAGAGATGTGTGTCGCCAGCTGGGGGAAGGAGAAAAGTAGTTGCGTGTCATCCGCGTAGCAATGATAGAAGAGACCATGTGAGGATATGATGGAGCTGAGTGACTTGGTGTATAGAGAGAAGAGGGCCTAGAACCGAGACCAGTAGTGAGAGTACGTGGTGCAGACACAGATCCTGTCCACGTCACCTGGTAGGAGCGACCAGTCAGGTAGCATGCAATCCAAGACTGTGCAGAGCCTGAGACGCCCAGCCCTGAGAGGGTGGAGAGGAGGATCTGATGGTTTGCGGTGTCAAAGGCAGCGGATAGAATTGGGAGGAGAGAACAGAGGAAAGAGAGTCAGCTTTGGCAGTGTGGAATCATGTAACGATTAACTCATTAGGATTTGGGGCACCACGAAAGAGGGTGTTTGAAGAGCTACCATCTCCCAAATGAAACTCTGGGTACTACATAAATGTGTTTAATTATTTATTTACTAGCTAACTAAATAATAACACAGAATAAACATACACCCTTTACACGAGACAAAGGTCCCTAGTGGATTGACAAATATGGCGGCTTGTTACACCAAAAATGAAGAGGAGTGGGGGAGAAAGAAAGAAAAAGGGACACTTATTGTTGACACATTTCAGAACTATTCTCACCATTATATACTTTGCACACAAACCGCCGCCTGTGCGAGTGTCTTTGTTCGCCATTTATCTCTGTCTGAACCAGGCCTTCTTAGGAAGGATGTGGGTTGGCCTTTCAGCGGCACGCTTGTAAGGCTCCGATTGTCCGAAAGGGTCTGGACTGTCTCTTCTACTGTTGTTCACACTGGAAGATAGCCATCCGTGTCGACGGTTCCCATTGGTGATGATGGTAGGAGAATACGGTGATTTGAGACTCGTAGTAGGATGGGATGGTTTGAAGAGTAGTAGGTCCTCCTTATATTCGCTTTTCTTTATCTGACTGAGGACAGCTAATCAGCCGTACCAGTGATTGTCTGGGAGGTGAGCTTCACAGAGAGCTGACAGACACACAGAGAGCTGACAGACACACAGAGAGCTGACAGACACACAGCTGATAGACAGACTCCTCCCCTTCATATTGGTCCCTCCTCCTCCACTTCATAATTGGTCCCCCATCCTCCCCTTCATAATTGGTCCCCCATCCTCCCCTTCATAATTGGTCCCTCCTCCTCCCCTTCATAATTGGTCCCTCTTTCTCTGTCCCCCCTCTCCTCATCTCCCTCTCTCCAGAGAGCTGCAGATTAGGAATGCATGTCTCATGTCTATTTTCCAGCATACTGTTTCTGACCAATACTCTTACAGACCTGCCTGGATTCAGCTACGACAGAGAATATGAGATAAGAGAGGATATGACATATAACATGATCATTTCAAGAAAGGAGAGCTGTAGTTATAGTTGGCTGGCTTTTATCAGCTCTGGCTCCAGAGTTCATGGAGTTTAGCATGGATGGCAACTTTACTGTGAGGAGAACAGGAAGCTGAGTGGATACATGCAGTGTTCTGGAAAATCCTTTTAAAACAAGCAAAGAAAGGAAATGCAACAATGGAAAATCATTTCTGAGGCACTTACCTAGAATTATTTAGCTGTACTTTGGATAATTATACTGTTCATGCTGAAAGCCCTTTTTACAAGTTTGTGCTTTTTAATCAAACTCTAGCAAGTCACAATGACCCAACAGTGTCAACTCTTAGTTCGAATCAACTCTCCCCACAGTCAACTCTTAGTTCGAATCAACTCTCCCCACAGTCAACTCTTAGTTCGAATCAACTCTCCCCACAGTCAACTCTTAGTTCGAATCAACTCTCCCCACAGTCAACTCTTAGTTCGAATCAACTCTCCCCACAGTCAACTCTTAGTTCGAATCAACTCTCCCCACAGTCAACTCTTAGTTCGAATCAACTCTCCCCACAGTCAACTCTTAGTTCGAATCAACTCTCCTCACTCTCACAGTCCACAGCAGTGGCTCTCACCTAAGATGGTCTTCACGTGGACCTTGTATCCCTGGACCGGCCCATCTGACTCCTTCCATTTCATCTGCAGCCGATCCTCAGGTAGCACTGTCAGCTTCAGATGCCCTGCAGTATAGCCGACACGCACCCCCACACACACACACACACAATACTCTGTAAAGAAAATCTAGTTGTTTCAACTAATTATTATTCAGTAGCTGGTTCCACGGGCTTTTTTACGTTTACTCAACTTTACTTCTCAAGGTGTCAACATCAACAACAGCAAATATTGTATCCAAAATAAGCTCCAACATTTTAAAACGTAGGCAACACACACACGACAAATACACACACAGGACACACACAGGACACACACACACACACACACACACACACACACACACACACGACAAATATACACACACACACACAGGACAAATATATATACACACACACAGGACAAATACACACACACACACACACAGGACAAATACACACAAATTGTCTCATATGTTCATTCAACTAGAAATGATTATTTGGCATCTTATCTGAAAGAAAGACTGTGGAACCTCTGACAGTGTTTTTAACATAATGTTTTCTACGTACATATGACACGCTTTTACGCTGCATGTTCACTTACACAGTCATTCATATTCAACATGTCCTCACCTGGGATTTGAACTCCCAACCTCTTGGTTCACATCATTCCAATCTTCCATGTCTGTGTCAATGTCTGATTGCACCTTTTATTGCTACACTTTGCACTTCAAAGTAAATCTCAGCTCTGTCAAATGTAAACTCAAGAAAAACGATTTTATTTATCTTAGTGATTAAGGAGTAACATTAAAATAGAATAATATGTCCCACCAACATTAGACAATTATACAGAGGAAACTAAACTTGCTGAAATAATTCCATCATGAGAGAATATTGAGATGACCAGTCATTGACACATATGTGGTGACGTACACAGACGAGAGCATAGCCACAACACTCGACACTTAAAGGTAGACTCAGCAAAATGACGTTTCCCCGAGCAGCACTGCAGATATTGAGATGAGCGAGATGCAAGACTTCTCTCTCACACAGTCACACACAGCATCTGCGCATTTGCTAGGGCTGGGAATTGCCAGGGACCTCACAATATGATATTATCACAAATACTTACTGTAGGTGCCGATACGATATGTATTGCGATTCGATACTGCAATTTAATTGCAATTAGATGAACCAAATATATTGCTCACCATATGTCTGTTGCAGAGGAACGAGAGAGAGAGCCATGAGAAAATGAGTTTTGATCAGTCATGGAAATAAAAGTGCTGAAAACAAAGTTTCTCCCTATTTAAAAAGATGAGAACAAGCTATGAAGGAAAAATCCTGGAGTTTTGGTGCAGGTACAGCCAACTAGCACCAACAAAATGTATTGCGATATTGTCAAAATGATACCATATGTTGTCAAAAGAATTTCCTAATTTGTAAGTGTATACATTCCCCCCATCACTAATATGCAGGGGTTAACTTTACACTGCTACAGCCTGGTAGCCAGGGCACCAAAACAGCAGAGAAGTTTAGCCTCGCACTTCAATGCTCTTAGTTATTGCGGAAATTGACCCAGTATGCAGTTTAATTTCTGCATCTATGTCATATCGCTGAATCTACCTTTAAAACGTAAGTCTATTGCAGTGATTACTTGTTGTGAGAGACCAACTGAGCTGTGTTGGCAGGGCTGTGTATCTGTGGATGTGCATTGTCTTTGTAGGTTTTTGAGTAGGTTGTAAAACGTTTTCAGGCCTCCAGTTAAGGAAAAAGAGCCTCTTCCTCCTTCCCCAATAAAATCTGTCTCTTGTTTTCGTCTCATCGCCATCATTTCCATTGGGGACTTCCTAACAATCCTCTTCTTTCATGTGTCTCTCTCTGTTCTCCTCTCAAGCTGTCCCGGTCAGCTCAAAGCAGGCCCTGTGTTCTCTCCACTGCGATAGTCCAGAGGGACAGGAAATCCGTTCAAGGCCTGGGGTCAAAGGTCAGTTTGAAGGCACCATATGCGCATGACGTCATGGCCCGAACAGCACTGTGTGGCAGGGGCGCAGGGGAGTGCAGACATTAATCACAGCACTCACTGTTGATGCCTGACTTTAGGCATTGCGTCATTCAGAGAGGTGAGGGCTGGGACAGGGGTAAGGGTCTTTGTTCATATGGAAACGCTGAAGTAGTGTCCCTGCTTCTTGTTCTGGCAGAGGATCAGAGTGGAGCGGGAGACTGAGGGTCAAGGCCCTACACTCCCATGAATAACAACAATAGCCCATGCGCTGCCAAAGACCCAGAAAGCATCAGCCATCACTGCACTGGGTGCTCTGAGAGGGAGCACTGTTGCACACTGATAATAAAACATCAAAACAGCGCACAAAGTTTGTGCATTTTGCTAACATGAGGAATTATTTTTTCTGACATGAGTCTGTATGTCAGACATCTACATGTCAGTCTAGAGAGAATGTACAATGCCAGGGACTCTGTATGCTTCTACAGCTAAAGCCCAGGGGCTTTATCTAGTCAGCACATCTAGACCTACATTATATCAAACTGCTATCAATGAGGGAACTGGAATGATCCATAACACAATCTGCCTTGAGCAGCCAAACATCCATTACTACAGTCACGTGGTAGTGAAGGCTGCTACATGATCTGATACATAGGGGTGATGTATTAGTAATGAAGTACATGGTACCTTGGCTGTGAACCCAAGAGGTGAGCAGCAGGAGGAGGAGAGGGACCAGGTAAAGCCCCATCAGCACTGGGAAGCGGTGAGCAGCAGCACCAGGTAAGGCCCCATCAGCACTGGGAAGCGGTAAGCAGCAGCACCAGGTAAGGCCCCATCAGCACTGGGAAGCGGTGAGCAGCAGCACCAGGTAAAGCCCCATCAGCACTGGGAAGAGGTGAGCAGCAGCACCAGGTAAAGCCCCATCAGCACTGGGAAGCGGTGAGCAGCAGCACCAGGTAAGGCCCCATCAGCACTGGGAAGAGGTGAGCAGCAGCACCAGGTAAAGCCCCATCAGCACTGGGAAGCGGTTAGCAGCAGCACCAGGTAAGGCCCCATCAGCACTGGGAAGAGGTGAGCAGCAGCACCAGGTAAGGCCCCATCAGCACTGGGAAGAGGTGAGCAGCAGCACCAGGTAAAGCCCCATCAGCACTGGGAAGCGGTGAGCAGCAGCACCAGGTAAGGCCCCATCAGCACTGGGAAGCCAGGTCGGAGGCAGTTAAGAGGCATGATGAACCTGGAGACCAGAAAACGAAGGTTATGACAGTTAATAGCATAGTTCCTCATTGTCATTAACGGTGAATATTGTCATCAGTGAATTAACTAGTTGAAGCAGTAGGACTACGCACTGCAGATTAGAAGGCACAGTTACATTTGACATTTTAGTCATTTAGCAGACGCTCTTATCCAGAGCGACTTACAGTAGTGAATGCATACATTTCATACATTTTTTTTCTCCGTACTGGTCCCCCGTGGGAATCGAACCCACAACCCTGGCGTCGCAAACACCATGCTGGCGCTGCAAACACCATGCTCTACCAACTGAGCCACACGGGACCAGTTCCCCTTTTCAGACAGGCTGCATGTAACAAGTTACCTGGGAAACTCGGGGGAAACTGTCAGATTAGTGTATGAAAGCCAGGAAAGTAAATGTAAATAAGTTTTGTTTTCTGAATAGGCTTGAATAATATTTCTTACACAAAATATGAATTGTGTAGAAACTAGAGCTGCACTTTCTTACATTGACATGTGTAAGTAAATAAACATTTACTGGACCCAAACCACTAATGACAGCAGTAAATGGCAAAGACTAAAGTGAATAGTCAAATAAAAAGTATATTATTCATTTTTTTTTAGAGGTAAACATTCTTATTCATGTTCTCTGGTTACAAACCCAATTCAGATGTCAGTGTTACCCCATTTCCATGTTGTCAGTCAGAGGCAGACTGACCATAGGACAGTTCAGGCAAATAACAGATGAGTTGGTCCATCTTTGGCTCACTGGGTCTGTCTAAATTGGGGGTTTTGCACAGAATGCTCATTATTTGGCTAATAATGGGAGCCTCGAGGAAAATAATGGGCCTTTGAGTTAGAATTCACCGGGCCGATTTCTCGTCCCAGTCTGCCCGTTGTCATTGTTACCACATATCCAAACTCACAGTGACTGGTCGTGTCTCCGTCCACCTGGGGGAATTGAGGAAGTGCTCACGACCACAAGTTTTATAAGTTAAGTGAACTCAATCAGGTGTCAGAGGGAGGCCTCGCCACAGGTTTTAAATCAGGTTTATGAGAGCGAGGTATCTCCACATGAAATTAGATTCCAAATGAGAAAATCTAATAAAAGTGTCTGAAGGGCTGGCGCCTAGCAGTGCACATCATGAGAGAGACGTTAAATGTGATTACATGGTGGGCCAGCCGGTGTGAGCCCCAGTTAGCACACGCTGAGTGGCGCTATGGGAAAGACTTCGCTGAAGAAATGATTCATAATGGTCTGAATAATTGTGCACATTTTTTACTTAATTTAAAGTAAGATCATCCAGCTCATTGTAGCATCAACAAAAACACAGTTTATTCGATCTCAAATCACAGCCCTTCCCCAAGTACAAATTACAACCAATTTGTTGTAACTCAGTTAAATAAATCAATCATTTGCATTTGAAAAAGTGCATTGAACATCAGTAGTCCTTAATTTCTAGTAAACCTTTCCATCATTATTAAGGCTACCTGAGGTTTGGTCACTTCACATATTATAATGCTAAAACTCCTGTTTCGCATCAGACAGCAACAGTATATGCATTTTGTGTCTGTCCGTTTTACCGCTGGTAAAACTCTGTGATAGGTTTTGAACAAAATGTTGTCTGTAGAAGAGCGGAAGAATCCTTCCCTTCTGTTCCTCTGTGGCCTCCCTGGAACATGAGTCAGTCCACCATTTTGTTTGATTCAGAGTAGAATCTCCTTCTCTTCATCATCGTCCTCAGTAGCTGTCTCCTCCCCCTCGTCTTCCTTCTGACGTAATAATGGCAGTTCCAGGTCTGGGCTGTTTTTGATGGGCAGCAGTCTCAACGAGTGAACTTTACCTGGAAGTCATTAGAAAAAGAAGACAGAATTACTGTATGTGAAGACTGGCTAGTTGAAAGACTGACCTTAACCTTTCTGTTAACCTCGGAACCGTCGGCAGAGCTGGCTTCTTTAACAAGCAATTACAACATACCTCATATACCGACTACACCAGGAATAGATTGACAACAATTTGCTTTCATTTTACAGTGTATGGTACCACATACAGCTTACTTTTGGAATAGTAGGTTTTCAGTCCCAGGTGTAAGGAGATACCAGACACACAGACAGCGAAACCCATTCAGTTCAGTCCACTCATCCTGACCCCCATCAGGCCTTCTGCCAGCAGCAGGGTACACACCTCCTACAGGGAGTGTACATTAGGGAGAGATGGAAAACACACTTTGACTAAAGAGAGTAGCGGAGGTGAAACCAGAAGTGTTTGTGAGACAGAGGGAGAGATGGTGCATGTGGAAAATAACCAATTCAAGTGAGGGAGCAGGTGTGTGCAGAGCAGAGTTTGGAACCGGTTCAGAAACAGGAACAAAAGTGATCTATACTGTTCCGGAAACAGAAACGTTATTTTGAAAACATGGGAACGGGGTAATAACATTATTTTTACTTTCTGGGCATTTTTTTCCAATCCAAAAAAAAGTACAAAATCAGTGCCTATGCAAAGCTCTCACCCTGTTACTCAAACGTTTTCCACTGTTTGCCTGCCAGATGGAAATCTTTACCAGTGTGTGTGCATGTGTAGGTAACCTGCCCCCCCCCCCCCGTCAGCATGCCCCTCCCCCGTCAGCATGCCCCTCCCCCGTCAGCATGCCCCTCCCCTTCCGAAGTAATGTCAAGTATCCTACTGACTTTACAAGCGTGATTCAGAAATTAGGGAGAGAGATGGATTAACCTTTTCAATGCTACTTAAGGATACTATCGTTATTCCGTTTCACATTGGAATTATTAACTACAAAAAGTTAAGATGTGTTTTAGTTTAATTCTGGTGGCGCTCTGCACACACAAGCTTGTTAGCTAGCTAGCTGGTCCAACGTTAAGCCAACTCTCTGAAGTGCAAAGATATTCAAAGTTCCTTCATAGAAGTCGCTCCTCCGTAGGTATAATTCTAACTTATTGGTAAGTCATTTAATGTCGAGCTAAATGGAAAAAAAAAGGTTTGAAAAGGAACAGAAAAGGAATAAACCGTTACTTTTTGGGGGGGTTTGAACAAGTTCAGAACTTTATTCTGCTGGTCAGAACCGTGGAACGGATCCAAAAAAAGAACGGGTCTGTTCAGAACGAAACGATTGTAAAATAAGTACGGTTCCAACCCTTGGTGCAGAAGGATACAGAGAGAGTGGCGTCATATACAGGGTTCTCCTCCATACCGTAAAGATCCCTGCTATGGAGAGCGAGACTGGAGGTCTTTAAGACTAGCAGGAACTCTGAGAAGACTAGGCAAAAGGCCAGTGACCCGCCTATACTCAGTGTGGCCAGAGAGTAGAGCATGGAAGAGAGCTCATTCAGAGAGTAGAGCATGGGAGAGAGCTCATTCAGAGAGTAGAGCATGGGGAGAGAGCTCATTCAGAGAGTAGAGCATGGGGAGAGAGCTCATTCAGAGAGTAGAGCATGGGGAGAGAGCTCATTCAGAGAGTAGAGCATGGGGAGAGAGCTCATTCAGAGAGTAGAGCATGGGGAGAGAGCTCATTCAGAGAGTAGAGCATGGGGAGAGAGCTCATTCAGAGAGTAGAGCATGGGGAGAGAGCTCATTCAGAGAGTAGAGCATGGGGAGAGAGCTCATTCAGAGAGTAGAGCATGGGGAGAGAGCTCATTCAGAGAGTAGAGCATGGGGAGAGAGCTCATTCAGAGAGTAGAGCATGGGGAGAGAGCTCATTCAGAGAGTAGAGCATGGGGAGAGAGCTCATTCAGAGAGTAGAGCATGGGGAGAGAGCTCATTCAGAGAGTAGAGCATGGGGAGAGAGCTCATTCAGAGAGTAGAGCATGGGGAGAGAGCTCATTCAGAGAGTAGAGCATGGGGAGAGAGCTCATTCAGAGAGCAGAGCATGGGGAGAGAGCTCATTCAGAGAGCAGAGCATGGGGAGAGAGCTCATTCAGAGAGCAGAGCATGGGAGAGAGCTCATTCAGAGAGCAGAGCAGGGGAGAGAGCTCATTCAGAGAGCAGAGCAGGGGAGAGAGCTCATTCAGAGAGCAGAGCAGGGGAGAGAGCTCATTCAGAGAGCAGAGCAGGGGAGAGAGCTCATTCAGAGAGCAGAGCAGGGGAGAGCGCTCATTCAGAGAGCAGAGCAGGGGAGAGCGCTCATTCAGAGAGCAGATCATGGGAGAGAGCTCATTCAGAGAGTAGATCATGGGAGAGAGCTCATTCAGAGAGTAGAGCATGGGAGAGAGCTCATTCAGAGAGTAGAGCATGGGAGAGAGCTCATTCAGAGAGTAGAGCATGGGGAGAGAGCTCATTCAGACGGAACAGCTTCTCTGAGGTACTCAGGCTCAGTCCTGCCGAAAGAATCAGATGGAGAGAAATCATTCAGCACTGACACACAAATAGTGCCTCTATGTCATGCCCAGACTGGCAGGCATGTACTATCATAAGCAGGTTAGAGAGCATAGTAAAAGCCTCACCTTCATTGAAGAGGAAGAGTGGGAGGAGGCCCATGAACATCAACGGCTGTAGGTGGTACATGGTGTCTATTGGGTTCTGGAGCCCTGTGGAGTAGAATGTGGAAGAGGCTGGTGTTTACGGGACTGAATGCCTAATCAGGGAACAAAAAGACAAGTCCAAGACCCAACACGATCAATATGCTTTTTGGGGGGACAATTACTGCTTTATTGTTTTAAAGCGGGGAAAAAAGAAAAAAAAGTTTTTAAAAAAGTGTCATTTTTTTTCTCCACACTGAATTCTCATTAAGTGCCATCCAAAAGAGCAACTGTCCAATAACTATGCTTCAAAATGTTGATTTTAAACATTGTGACGAAAATGACATGAGAAACTGCCCGTAAGTGTTCAGATGAGCATGAGATTCCTTTTTTCCATCCCATCTTTTGAATTATTGTCCGATATGCAGGTAAAAGGCCAATTCTTCCCAACAACAACACAATGACGGTCTATAACTAGCTTCCATAGGCAGACTGGTTGCCTCCCACATTAACAATGTTCCCGACATACACGGTTTCCCTAGGTTTGGAATTCTGAGATTAGGTGGTAACTGACCTAGCTCTGCTTTCTGTATCAGGACCTGCGTGAGGGTCCACCGGATCCCGCCGATGAACGATGCCAGCAGTATCATGATGAAGCCCTTCATGTTTAACTGGGTCGACTTGACGGTGAACATGAACAGACCGTTGGCTATCAGAAGGACCATCACGATCAGGTATGGGTTCTGGAGAAACAGGGCGACTTGGGAGGGTCAGAACAGAAGCCGATCAGGTATGGGTTCTGGAGAAACAGGGGGACTTGGGGAGGGTCAGAACAGAAGCCGATCAGGTATGGGTTCTGGAGAAACAGGGGGACTTGGGGAGGGTCAGAACAGAAGCCGATCAGGTATGGGTTCTGGAGAATCTAGAGGTGAAAAACGCACACCTATTTAGGTGAGGTGCTGGCTAACCGAGTGGAACACTTTAAAAATAAAGGAGAGCCGCACACTCTAGGAGCTCAGATGCAAAAATATTTATGTCCAATGTTTGGACAGACAAGCTGTCTTCATCAGGGTATAATGACAAACACTGTGGGATGACTCATTTATATAGTGTCAAGACACACAGGTGTCTAATCATGGTGGGGTGTGGCCTGATATCA
The DNA here is from genome assembly GCF_901001165.1 of Salmo trutta. Classification (NCBI taxonomy): domain Eukaryota; kingdom Metazoa; phylum Chordata; class Actinopteri; order Salmoniformes; family Salmonidae; genus Salmo; species Salmo trutta. Next base: position 37,818,621 of record NC_042986.1, on the reverse strand, counting down.
TTGGTTAATTCTAATATTGAAATAGCATACAAAAAACATAAATGGATAGCATACGATCATAGATACAATTTGGCTACATAAGCCTACGAACATTTACAATAGCAAAATCACAATCACCACAAGAATGGCTTCAGATCAAATTCTCAGTTGAGACCGAAGGGAGCAAGGGTCTTTAAATTAAAGATCCAGGCAGCCTCTCATTTTAACAATAAATTGTCGAGGTTCCCCTCTCCTAGGGAGGGTGGCATGTTCGATGCCAATATAACGTAGAGACGAGGTTCCCCTCTCCTAGGGAGGGTGACGTGTTCGATGCCAATATAATGTAGAGACGATACGTACTTTTAATTCACGCTTTGTTTTACCCACATCATTTACCACAAGGACAAGTTATAAGATAAATAACTGCCTTAGTGGAGCACGTGATAACACCTTTGATTGGGATCTGTTTCCTTGTTTGGGGGTGTTTGAAGGATCTACATTTATAAGGGCCATTGCATTGAGCACAGCCATTACACTTGTAGTTTCCATCCAGTAGGGGCGCAAATACACGCTGTGCAGGGATATCTTGGGGTGGTAAATCAGGGCTTACCAGTTGTTCTCTGAGGTTTCTGCCCCGCGAGAATACAACCAAGGGAAGGTCTGAAAACACATTACCGATACTATCATCGGATCGTAGAATGTGCCAATGTTTGAACAATTCCCTTAATTTGTTCAGAGCACTTTGAATAGCAGGTAGTTAGAATGCAAAAATGCTTATTTTTGCAAGACTGACCTTGAAAAAGGTCATGTTTTGAATTTTCTCAATGGCAGTATTAAATCTGACCCATTTTTATATCCCCTCTCCTTGAATTTTCTTTGCGTCTCAGCCATATTTCTGTCAATCTGATTGTTTTTTACAAATTCTTTTGATTTGACAGAATTGGCTGTAGGGAAAACTGTTTTTCAAGGGAAGTGGGTGACAACTATCAGCCCTCAATAAACTGTTAAGATCATTAGGTTTCCTGTAAAGATCAGTGTATAGAACATTATCTTCACACAAGATCAAGGAAACGGATTTGACGTGTATCAGATTGCATAGTAAATCTCAGATGCTCAGAACAGGAGCATGGAACACCTGGAGCTGTTTTGCATCACCCCTCCACAGAACAAAAATATCATCAATATACCGTTTCCAAATAATGATGTTAGGCAAGATTTTTTTTGTTGAGAGGATTGAAAATAGACTGTTTCTCCATGTAACCCACATACAAATCAGCATAGTTAGGAACCATGGGGGATCCCATAGCAGTACCCTTCGTCTGAATAAAGAAATCATTTAGAAACATGAAGTAGTTGTGTGTGAGTACTATTTCAGCCAATGTTATAATGCAGCACTGGAAGGTAATTCATTAGGGTCACGTTGCAGAAGAAAATGGTCCATAGCTTCAATACTGCCCTCATGTGGAAAATTTGTATATAACGACTCAACATCAAAAGTAACTAACAAAAGCATTATCAGGGAGAGGATCAAGAGATTCAATAATAGAGATCAAACTGCTGGTGTCCTTTACAAAGGAGGGGAGCTGTTCTGAGATCATACTGCTGGTGTCCTTTAGGAGGGGAGCTGTTCTGAGATCAAACTGCTGGTGTCCTTTAGGAGGGGAGCTGTTCTGAGATCAAACTGCTGGTGTCTACAAAGGAGGGGAGCTGTTCTGAGATCATACTGCTGGTGTCCTTTAGGAGGGGAGCTGTTCTGAGATCATACTGCTGGGAGCTGTTCTGAGATCATACTGCTGGTGTCCTTTAGGAGGGGAGCTGTTCTGAGATCATACTGCTGGGAGCTGTTCTGAGATCATACTGCTGGTGTCCTTTACAAAGGAGGGGAGCAGTTCTGAGATCATACTGCTGGTGTCCTTTACAAAGGAGGGGAGCTGTTCTGAGATCATACTGCTGGTGTCCTTTAGGAGGGGAGCTGTTCTGAGATCATACTGCTGGTGTCCTTTAGGAGGGGAGCTGTTCTGAGATCATACTGCTGGTGTCCTTTAGGAGGGGAGCTGTTCTGAGACCATACTGCTGGTGTCCTTTAGGAGGGGAGCTGTTCTGAGATCATACTGCTGGTGTCCTTTAGGAGGAGAGCTGTTCTGAGATCATACTGCTGGTGTCCTTTAGGAGGGGAGCTGTTCTGAGATCATACTGCTGGTGTCCTTTAGGAGGGGAGCTGTTCTGAGATCATACTGCTGGGAGCTGTTCTGAGATCATACTGCTGGTGTCCTTTAGGAGGAGAGCTGTTCTGAGATCATACTGCTGGTGTCCTTTAGGAGGGGAGCTGTTCTGAGATCATACTGCTGGTGTCCTTTAGGAGGGGAGCTGTTCTGAGATCATACTGCTGGTGTCCTTTAGGAGGAGAGCTGTTCTGAGATCATACTGCTGGTGTCCTTTAGGAGGGGAGCTGTTCTGAGATCATACTGCTGGTGTCCTTTAGGAGGGGAGCTGTTCTGAGATCATACTGCTGGTGTCCTTTAGGAGGAGAGCTGTTCTGAGATCATACTGCTGGTGTCCTTTAGGAGGGGAGCTGTTCTGAGATCATACTGCTGGTGTCCTTTAGGAGGGGAGCTGTTCTGAGATCATACTGCTGGTGTCCTTTAGGAGGGGAGCTGTTCTGAGATCATACTGCTGGTGTCCTTTAGGAGGGGAGCTGTTCTGAGATCATACTGCTGGTGTCCTTTAGGAGGGGAGCTGTTCTGAGAGTAGTCTAATAAAAAAAGTCAACAAAAGTCGAGAGAGGGGCCGTTACTGCACCAATGCCCCCTACAATAGGGGCCGTTACTGCATCAATGCCCTCTACAATAGGGGCCGTTACTGCACCAATGCCCCCTACAATAGGGGCCGTTACTGCATCAATGCCCTCTACAATAGGGGCCGTTACTGCATCAATGCCCTCTACAATAGGGGCCGTTACTGCACCAATGCCCCCTACAATAGGGGCCGTTACTGCATCAATGCCCTCTACAATAGGGGCCGTTACTGCACCAATGCCCCCTACAATAGGGGCCGTTACTGCATCAATGCCCTCTACAATAGGGGCCGTTACTGCATCAATGCCCTCTACAATAGGGGCCGTTACTGCACCAATGCCCCCTACAATAGGGGCCGTTACTGCACCAATGCCCCCTACAATAGGGGCCGTTACTGCACCAATGCCCCCTACAATAGGGGCTGTTACTGCACCAATGCCCCCTACAATAGGGGCCGTTACTGCACCAATGCCCTCTACAATAGGGGCCGTTACTGCACCAATGCCCCCTACAATAGGGGCCGTTACTGCACCAATGCCCTCTACAATAGGGGCCGTTACTGCACCAATGCCCTCTACAATAGGGGCCGTTACTGCACCAATGCCCTCTACAATAGGGGCCGTTACTGCACCAATGCCCTCTACAATAGGGGCCGTTACTGCACCAATGCCCTCTACAATAGGGGCCGTTACTGCACCAATGCCCTCTACAATAGGGGCTGTTACTGCACCAATGCCCTCTACAATAGGGGCCGTTACTGCATCAATGCCCTCTACAATAGGGGCCGTTACTGCACCAATGCCCCCTACAATAGGGGCCGTTACTGCATCAATGCCCTCTACAATAGGGGCCGTTACTGCACCAATGCCCTCTACAATAGGGGCCGTTACTGCACCAATGCCCTCTACAATAGGGGCCTTTACTGCACCAATGCCCTCTACAATAGGGGCCGTTACTGCACCAATGCCCTCTACAATAGGGGCCGTTACTGCACCAATGCCCTCTACAATAGGGGCCGTTACTGCACCAATGCCCTCTACAATAGGGGCCGTTACTGCACCAACGCCCGCTACAATAGGGCCCGTTACTGCACCAATGCCCTCTACAATAGGGGCCGTTACTGCACCAATGCCCCCTACAATAGGGGCCGTTACTGCACCAATGCCCTCTACAATAGGGCGCCCTGGAGGTTTTGTAACATTCTTGTGTAATTTCGGGCAAAATATAAAAAGTAGCAATTTTAGGGTGTTGAATAGCCAAAAAGTCGTGTTCATCTGACCAGAACATAAATCCCCATCTAGGACAGTAAAGACCGTGTTCTGAAATTGGCAGTGGGGTCACTTCTGAATTTCTTGTAAAAGGTGTTGTCAAACAGTTGTCTATGACACTCATTTACATAAACTGTCCTATCCATGAGTACAACCAACCGAGGGAGGGTAAGGACTGACGTATCGGATTGTACCACCGACCCACCCTTATCAGCAGGGAGGGTAAGGACTGACCAACCGACCCTCCCTTATCAGCAGGGAGGGTAAGGACTGACCAACCGACCCTCCCTTATCAGCAGGGAGGGTAAGGACTGATGTATCGGATTGTCAATCAAGCAAAGCTTGTTTTTCATCCTGAGGTAAATGATGGAAAGATATGTTCTCCTGTTTATTCTGAAGGAGATGAACAACATCTTTTTCAACAAGTCTGCAATATGTCTCCATAGAGTGATTGTGCTTGACTGGAGGTACAAAATAACTCTTACTTCTAAAAGGAGTCGGAGTATGTGCAGGTGAGCAACCTACATGTTCAGTAGAAATATCACAATTAGGGGAGCTAAAGTATTCCCTTAAATGGATTTTAAAAAAAAACTTAAACATGTCTACTTTAACATCAAAATCGTTGCACTGAGTTGTAGGCACAAAAGATAACCCTTTATTAAGCAAGGAGACATGGGCAGGGGTCAACATCCTCTTTTGTCAGGGTTTCTCCAGAAGTAGACTTTGTCCTCGGCCTTGTCTTTTTTTGTCTTGGTTGAATTTCTTGATTTTAAGTTCCTTTATTTCTGTGGACAACTTGTCCTGGAGCGCTGGGTTAGTTTTCATCAGTTCATTGAATATGCCATCATCATTATAATGGGTTCTGGAGAAACGGGGGGACTTGGGGGGGGGGGGGGGGGGGGGTGGGGTCAGAACAGAAGCCTTGCTTTTGTCCACATGCAGACATTTCACAAAGTGCGTAGAAACATAAACTCAGAGGCATTGATTAACACAGTTTCCTTTCACCGTTTACATAAAGGTAATGGGACATAAAGGTAATGGGACTCGCAAAACTACCTTTGCTAAATTATTTTAGAAAAATCCCAAACTATCCCTTTAAATACACAAAGGAAATTGAACTTCCTCCTACCCATTAAAAATATAATCCATTCACTTAATCATTATGGCTCTTAACATTGAAAAGGGAGTGTTGAAGTGGAGAGCTTGTTGGAAAATCAATTAAGCAGGTCTTTAGCAATGGAAACTGAGTGTCTAGATAGAAAGCTTTAAAACCCAGGGACATCAATTAAGCAGGTATTTAGCATTGGAAACTGAGTGTCTAGATAGAAAGCTTTAAAACCCAGGGACATCAATTAGGCAGGTCAGTTATCACAAAGATTAATGTTGGAGGGGGTGTGGTAAAGCATTTAATGAGAATGGCCATGTGAAGACCATTCCCACTTAGGAGCTGCATGAGAACAATTATGAGTGGGGGTGGGGGGGGGGGCGGACTCATTATTAGCCTTCAATACCTGTTCTATTTTTAACATTAAGTACAGATCATTGTACTTATTTCCTTCAAAATTCAGCAACATCAAGGGGCATTTTATCACAAAGGCTGGGATTCAATCCAATCGCAAATTTGGACAATGAACCATTTGAAAGTAATTTCCAATTGAGTCGTTGGCAGCGGTTCCATATTCAGCGTTAACCGTGAATGTGGTCTCTGCAAGAACGTAGTATTTTAAAAACGTTCCTTGCGGGACAAAGCGAGATCGGATTGAATCCCAGCCTAAGCTGTTTTGTGTCGTGCAACACCCATGAATACTACTGGATAAACCAAGAAGAAACAACAACCGTTATCCTATCTCAGGTGACCTATCGGCTCCTCCAGTTTAAACACCAATGAGAAGAAGAGGATGAAGAGCACAACAGAAGACTTGGTCATTGTGTACCTGGAGGAGACGGCCAAAGACACATTTAAATGCCAGTCAAAAACAGTGACGGTCATGCAAACCACAGATCAAAGTCAGGTAGGTATACATTGTAAGCACACACACACACACACACACACACACACACACACATTGTGATGAAGAGGAAGCTCCAATTGGACAGTCCGATGTCGAGCGCTGTTGCCATGGCTGAAAGAGACAGCATTTTAGGACTGTTGATCAGCACACTGCTCTTGATAGTATCATTGATATTTAATAAGCTTTTTTTCTCATCTTATCCAACTGTTACTATGCACCTGCAAAGAAGAAGATAGCTCAGATGTGCGAGTGCCTTTTTGAATTTTGAAGGAATGTTGATCACACCATGGCATACTGCTATATTCCTAGCACCAAAGGATTTCATGACCTCTATATGTCAATAACAGAGTCAGTGAGAGAGAGATCGGAAGGTGGTCAACAACTGTATGCTTTTGAATGTCAAAAACTAAATCACATATCGTTAGGTCATATTCATTAGACCATTTTGATTCATGACAACAGTAGGATACATTTTGTAACAGTAATATCTGACATTTAAGTAGTTACAGCCTAGATTAGAAGAGAGGAAAATAGGAGATAGTGGTTTCTTATCGCAGATGAACTATGCCTTGTGTGACGTAGACCAAGTCCATTGTTGATTATGTCATGTAATCTGCACTAACAGAAACAACTCAAACCGTTTGGCATTAATACCCCCTAATATCTGCGAAGAGTTCCCTTTAAAAATCAGCCATCGTATGTAGCGATGCACACACTCACCGACTGGGGAAACCTTGGAGAGGTATTCTGTCCAGTTCACCATAACCCCAGGCTTCCCTGTCCAGCACTGCATTGCCAAACGGGTCAGGGAAGAGAGACAGAAGACGATGGTGAGGTGGACCAGCGTCACGAACAGTGGATAGTGGAAGCACTGAAAGAGACGGAGAGAGGTGGGAACAAGACCCCGCAAACAGTGTGTTGGGCTACATGGCACTGCATGCAATTCATTCATTAAATATATATATATATTCAAAAATTTGGGGTCACTTAGAAATGTCCTTGTTTTTGAAAGAAAAGCACACTTTTTGTCCAATAACATCCAATTGATCAGAAATATAGTGTAGACATTGTTAATGTTGTAAATGACTATTGTAGCTGGAAACGGCTGATTTTTTATGGAATATCTACATAGGTGTACATAGGCCCATTATCAGCAACCATCACTCCTGTGTTCCAATGGCACATTGTGTTAGCTAATCCAAGTTTATCATTTTAAAAAGGCTAATTGATCATTAGAAAACCCTTTTGCAATTATGTTAGCACAGCTGAAAACTGTTGTGCTGATTTAAAGAAGCAATAAAATTTCCCCAAAAAATTCAAAGTGACCCCAAACTTTTGAACGGTAGTGTATATACAGTTGAAGTCGGAAGTTTACATACACTCATTAGTATTTGGTAGCATTGCCTTTAAATTCTTTAACTTGGGTCAAACGTTTCGGGTAGCCTTCCACAAGCTTCCCACAATAAGTTGGGTGAATTTTGGCCCATTCCTCCTGACAGAGCTGGTGTAACTGAATCAGGTTTGTAGGCCTCCTTGCTCGCACACGCTTTTTCAGTTCTGCCCACACATTTTCTATAGGATTGAGGTCAGGGCTTTGTGATGGCCACTTCAATACCTTGACTTTGTTGTCCTTAAGCCATTTTGCTACAACTTTGGAAGTATGCGTGGGGTCATTGTCCATTTGGAAGACCCATTTGCGACCAAGCCATAACTTTGATGTCGCTTCAATATATCCAAATCCTTTTCCTTCCTCATGATACCATCTATTTTGTGAAGTGCACCAGTCCCTCCTGCAGCAAAGCACCCCCACAACATGATACTTCCACCCACGTGCTTCACGGTTGGGATGGTGTTCTTTGACTTGCAAGCCTCTCCCTTTTTCCTCCAAACATAACAATGGTCATTAAGGCCAAACAGTTCTATTTTTGTTTCATCAGACCAGAGGACATTTCTCCAAAAAGTACGATCTTTGTCCCCATGTGCAGTTGCAAACCATAGTCTGGCTTTTTTTATTTCAGTTTGGAGCAGTGGCTTCTTCCTTGCTGAGCGGCCTTTCAGGTTATGTCGATATAGGACTCGTTTTACTGTGGACATAGATCATTTTGTACCTGTTTCCTCCAGCATCTTCACAAGGTCCTTTGCTGTTGTTCTGGGATTGATTTGCACTTTTCGCACCAAAGTACGTTCATCTCTAGGAGACAGAACGCACCTCCTTCCTGAGCGGTATGACGGCTGTGTGGTCCCATGGTGTTTATACTTGCGTACTATTGTTTGTACAGATGAACGTGGTACCTTCAGGCATTTGGAAATTGCTCCCAAGGATGAACCAGACCTGTGGAGGTCTACAATTTTAATTTTTATTTTCCCATGATGTCAAGCAAAGAGGCACTGAGTTTGAAGGTAGGCCTTGAAATACATCCACAGGTACACCTCCAATTGACTCAAATGATGTCAATTAGCCTATCAGAAGCATCTACAGCCATGACATCATTTTCTGGAATTTTCCAAGCTGTTTAAAGGCACAGTCAACTTAGTGTATGTAAACTTCTGACCCACTGGAATTGTGAATTATAAGTGAAATAATCTGTCTGTAAACAATTGTTGGAAAAATGACTTGTGTTATGCACAAAGTAGATGTCCTAACCGACTTGCCAAAACTATAGTTTATTAACAAGAAATTTGTGGAGTGGTTGAAAAACGAGTTTTAATGACTCATACCTAAGTATATGTAAACTTCCGACTTCAACCGTACGTGTGTATGTATGCAATTAAATAAATATATTGGGGCGGCAGGTAGCCTTGTGGTTGGAGCGTTGGACCAGTCACCGAAAGGTTGCTAGATCAAATCCCCGAGCTGACAAGGTAAAACTTTGTCGTTCCGCCCCTGAACAAGGCAGCTAACCCACTGTTCTTTGGCCGTCATTGTAAAAAATAAGTTGTTCTTAACTGAATAATAGTGAAGACATCAAAACTATATGATAACACATATGGAATCATGTAGTAACCAAAAAAGTGTTAAACAAATCAAAATGTATTTTACATTTGAGATTCTTGAAAGTAGCCCCACTTTGCCTCAATGACAGCTTTGCACACTCTTTGCATTCTCTCAACCAACTGCATGAGGTAGTCACCTGGAATGCATTTCAATTAACAGGTGTGCCTTGTTAAAACGTTAATTTTAGGTATTTCTTTCCTTCTTAATATGTTTGAGCCAATCAGTTGTGTTGTGACAAGGTAGGGGTGGTATATAGAAGATAGCCCTATTTGGTAAAAGACCAAGTCCATATTACTGCAAGAACAGCTCAAATAAGCAAAGAGAAACGACAGTCCATCATTACTTTAAGACATGAAGGTCAGTCAATCCTGAAAATGTAAATAACAATTTTTTCTTTTAGTGCAGTCACAAAAACCATTAAGCGCTATGATGAAACTGGCTCTCATGAGGACCGCCACATGAAAGGAAGACCCAGAGTTACCTCTGCTGCAGAGGATCAGTTCATTATAGTTAACTGCACCTCAGATTGCAGCCCAAATAAATGCTTCAGAGTTCAAGTAACAGACACATCTCAACATCAACTGTTCAGAGGAGACTGTGTAAATCAGGCCTTCAAGGTTGAATTGTTGCAAAGAAACCACTACTAAAGGACACCAATAATAAGAAGAGACTTGCTTTGGCCAAGAAACACAAGCAATGGACATTAGACCAGTGGAAATCAGTCTTTTGATCTGATGAGTCCAAATTTGAGGTTTTTGGTTCCAACTGCCATGTCTTTGTGAGACGCAGAGTAGGTGAACGGATGATCTCCGCATGTGTGGAGGAGGAGGTGTGATGGTGCTTTGCTGGTCACACTGTCAGTGATTTATTTACAATTCAAGGCACACTTAACCAGCATGGCTACCACAGCATTCTGCAGCGATACGCCATCCCATCTGGTTTGCGCTTAGTGAGACTATCATTTGTTTTTCAAAAGGACAATGACCCAAAACACCTCCAGGCTGTGTAAGGGCTATTTGACCAAGAAGGAGAGTGATGGAGGGCTGCATCAGATGACCTGGCCTCCACAATCACCCAACCTTTTTTTATTTCACCTTTATTTAACCAGGTAGGCCAGTTGAGAACTAGTTCTCATTTACAACTGCGACCTGGCCAAGGTAAAGCAAAGCAGTGCGACAAAAAACAACAGAGTTACACATTGGATAAACAAAAAGTACAATCAATAACAATAGATAAATCTGTATACAGTGTGTGCAAATGGTGTAAGGAGGCAAGGCAATAAATAGGCCAGAATAGCAAAGTAATTACAATTTAGCAAATTAACACTGGAGTGATAGATGTGCAGATGATGATGTGCAAGTAGAAATACTGGTGTGCAAAAGAGCAAAAAAAGTAAATAAAAACAATATGGGGATGAGGTAGGTAGTTGGATGGGCTATTTACAGATGAGTTGTTTACAGCTGCAGCGATCGGTGAGCTGCTCAGATAGCTGATGCTTAAAGTTCGTGAGGGATATATAAGTCTCTAACTTCAGTGATTTTTGCAACTCGTTCCAGTCATTGGCAGCAGAGAAATGGAAGGAAAGGCGGCCAAAGGAGGTGTTGGCTTTGGGGATTGGGGACCTCAACCCAATTGAGATGGTTTGGGATGAGTTGGACCGCAGAGTGAAGGAAAAGCAGCCAACAAGTGCTCAGCATATGTGGGAACTCCTTCAAGACTGTTGGAAAAGCATTCATCGTGAAGTTGGTTGAGAGAATGCCAAGAGTGTGCAAAGCTGTCATCAAGGTAAAGGTAGGCTACTTTGAAGAATCTAAAATATGAAATAAATGTTGATTTAACATTTTCTGGTTACTACATGATTCCATATGTGTTATTTCATAGTTGTGATGTCTTCACTATTATTCTACAATGTAGAAAATACAAAAATAAATAAAAACCCTTGAATGAGAAGGTGTGATTTTTCACCTTGAGCATTCTAACCAGTTACCTTTCGGTTACTGACCCAACAGGCTACCTGCCCTAAAATACCATGCTATGTCTCTTGAGGAGTGTGAGCCAGCCTCAGACTCACCTTCATCTGCCACTTGTTAAAAAAAAGTAATGCCGATGGAGAAGACATAGAAAAAGAGGAACAGGCTCACAGTGCGGACTGCCAGGCATAGGACCTGGACAGGGCAAGCCATGGTTCAGGTTCACTCTTCCCCACAGGAACTACTGCAGGGGCACCATCTTCAAATGGGAGCAATGTACCACGCTGTGCTGAAGGCTGGACAGGGAAAAGGGAGGGAAGAGGGAGAGAGAAAGATGGGAGTAGTTGACAATATAATCAAAGAACTGGTATAATTTGCTGCTAGCTGAGCATGAAACCTGGTCTCAGAGCATTTCGTATTATTCTGTATGTAAATCCGAGACACTCCATTAAGTATGATATGGTACGTTTGGTATCGTCAGAGATACATTTGAGGAGATGGGGAAACTCCATTGGAATCGTATTAACGCTCATGGTGTATGTTGCCCATGCTATGTCAATCGGCAGCGTGGTGCATTCTGGGTGATTCTGGGACTAAGGAGTGTTCTCCTTCAAGCAGTGAACAAGAGTCAATTGGGCACTAGCTGAAAAACCCAACACTAGCATGAATTTTGCCAACAATTAGTACAATATTACAAATCTTTTCCAAGATGTGTGATAATGAACTTGCTATCTGTAGTATTGTATAGTTTTGGAATTGTGAAATTACGTACTTCCGGGGGAAAATCGCCATATGTCTCAACTCATACCCTGACTTTGAGAAGGGATTGCGTGACGATCAGTTTAGCAACTGCATGATGCAGCAAGACAACGTGAATTCGATTGGTCTAGTCTGCTGGGTGGGGCGTTAGACGTTCCTCCATTCATTGCCCAATGGGATTCCTATCTCCTCCTTTCTCTAATATCTCTGGTATGGCGTACATAAGACAGATGGTTACTTAAGGCAAACATTGGGTGGTTTTTTGGGGTGGGCGTATAACGCTTACGTCTAACAACCCAAAGGTTGTGAGTTCGAATCTCATCATGGACAACTTTAGTATTTTAGCAACTTTAAGTACTTACTACTTTTTAGCTACTTTGCAACTACTTAGCATGTTCGCTAACCCTTCACCTAACCTAACTCCTAAACTTAACCCTAGTCTAGCTAACGTTAGTGTAACCGTGAAATGGCTAGTTAGTTAGCGGTGGTGCGCGCTAATAGCGTTTCAATCAGTGACGTCACTCGCTCTGAGACTTGAAGTAGGGTTTCCCCTTGCGTTGCAAGGGCCGCGGCTTTTGTGGCGCGATGGGTAACGATGCTTCGTGGGTGTCAGTTGTTGATGTGTGCAAGGGTCCCTGGTTCGGGGCGAAGAGAGGGACGGAACCTACACTGTTACATTATGCTGTTGACCCGGATCATTGGTTGCTGCGGCAAAAGGAGGAGGTCAAAAGGGGGGTGAGTGTAACCGATGTGAAATGGCTAGTTAGTTAGCGGTGGTGCGCGCTAATAGCGTTTCAATTAGTGACATCACTCGCTCTGAGACTTGAAGTAGGGTTTCCCCTTGCGTTGCAAGGGCCGCGGCTTTTGTGGCGTGATGGGTAACGATGCTTCGTGGGTGTCAGTTGTTGATGTGTGCAAGGGTCCCTGGTTCGAGCCCGGGTTGGGGCGAAGAGAGGGACGGAACCTACACTGTTACATTAGCGAGATAACTAACATTAGCCACCTAGCTACAATTTGTAACATATCATACATTTTGCAGTTTCATAACATATTGTTCATTTTGCAAAATCGTAACAAATAATACGATTTGTAATTCATATCATACAAAATAGAGTTCAGATTTAAATACAGAATAATACGAAATGCTCTGAGACCAGGTCGCAGCGAGCATGTGACAGACTACTGAGTTGAACAATCTGTCTGACCAGTCTTATCAGTAAGCATACTCCAATGTTTATGTTGGCACAGGCATAGGTTTAAATGTGTGTGATGGTAATACTATACATGAACATGCAGATTTTACAAAAAAAATTGAATGATTAACATTGTAGCAGCGATGTCACCAGAAAATCCAGTGGACAAACTAAATGGATCGCATCGCTGATGACACCGGAAAGCACAAAACACAGAGTATGTATGGGCAAACCACCGGGCTGGTAGTTGATAACTTGCTCTTTAGCTCCGGTTGTCAGCTAGCTGCACCAGAGATCTTATAAAAACGTGTAAAACTGTGGCTACCATCTGGTTGAACTCACCAGCTCAGCTGGCGAACGGCGGCGGTAACGTAAGCAAAGTTTGAAAAGTCCCCGTTGTCTGCTTTTTCTTCGATGAGGTTTAACAGGGGTTGGCATCTAATATGTTGCATTACCGCCACCTACTAGAATCAAGTACAATTCCCGTATACTTTGCTACTGTAAAGCTAGGTCTAATTTCATTGTAAATGTACTCTTGTGAATATGAAATGTGGCCAAAAGAATAATGAAATACATTAAATTGTTTACAATTATTTCTATCGTGGGTAAATAATCCTAGCAGTACATCTCTCCATAATAGGGTCAAATCTTAATAAATATGTTCAACTATAAATCTACTGATGTCTTGCCAACCGAGTTAAAGTTGGTTTCATATTCACACATTCGGAAATTCAACAGACATTCGCCAAAATCCATTTAAAATGGTAAAAAAAATCAATAACTAATTAATTGATTGTCACAGAAACATAAAAATAGATATGGTTTATTCTATAAATGTCTAGTATACTTTTACAACCTTTGTTTTGAATACAAATTCCAATAAAAAGGTTCACTCTTGGTTTTCCTTATCGCCACTGTGGAATGTTGCGCCATGTTGATCCTCTTGGTTGTCTTGGTCCTCTTGATCCATCCACCTGTCTTCTTTGTTAGTTAGGCCTGACCCCTTCATCACGTACTTTATTCCTGTAATGTCATTTAATATGACTGAAGATGCAGAATTTTATGCCCTTCTGATAGGGTATAACAGACTCGTTAGAACTTTGACCACCCTCAAGACAGACAACATGTTCTCTATCAAATCAAGACTGGAATTTTTACTCAAAACAAAGGTTGTAAAAGTATGCTAGACATTTATAGAATAAATCATACCTAGTTTGATGTTTCTGTGACAAACTGTGAGTTAGTTACTGATTTATACAGCTTTAAATGGCATTTTCAACTTTTTATGTATTTCCATCAAATCAAAACTGGAATTTTTATTCAAAACAAAGGTTGTAAAAGTATGCTAGACATTTATAGAATAAACCATATCTATTTTACGTTTCTGTGACAATCAATCAATCAATTAGCTATTGATTTTTATAATTTTAAAATTACTTTTGTCGAATGTCTGATGAATGTCTGATGAATGTCTGATGAATGTCTGATGAATGTCTGTTGAATGTCTGTTGAATGGCTGATGAATGTCTGTTGAATGTCTGTTGAATGTCTGACGAATGTCTACAAGTCCATGCTGCTTGCCTACGGAGCTGTGAGGGGAACGGCACCTCCGTACCTTCAGGCTCTGATCAGGCCCTACACCCAAACAAGGGCACTGCGTTCATCCACCTCTGGCCTGCTCGCCTCCCTACCTCTGAGGAAGCACAGCTCCCACTCAGCCCAGTCAAAACTGTTCGCTGCTCTGGCACCCCAATGGTGGAACAAGCTCCCTCACGACGCCAGGACAGCGGAGTCAATCACCACCTTCCGGAGACACCTGAAACCCCACCTCTTTAAGGAATACCTGGGATAGGATAAAGTAATCCTTCTACCCCCCCCCGAAAGATTTAGATGCACTATTGTAAAGCGGTTGTTCCACTGGATATCTTAAGGTGAATGCACCAATTTGTAAGTCGCTCTGGATAAGAGCGTCTGCTAAATGACTTAAATGTAAATGTAAATGAATGTTTGTTGAATGTCTGATGAATGTCTGATGAATGTCTGATGAATGTCTGATGAATGTCTGTTGAATGTCCGTTGAATGTCCGTTGAATGTCCGTTGAATGTCCGATGAATGTCCGATGAATGTCCGATGAATGTCCGTTGAATGTCCGTTGAATGTCCGTTGAATGTCTGTTGAATGTCTGATGAATGTCTGATGAATGTCCGTTGAATGTCCGAATGCGTAATGTGTGAATATAAAACCAACTTTATCTCGGTGTCTTACCGTAGATACAGCGCCAAAAAAGATGCAACGGCGTTTCTGGGTGGTCGTTACAAAAAGGTACAATTTGAATGTATGCCTTTTTTTCAACTTCTTCATATAGTGGTTTTCAGGATAATATTTATGAATAATTTTAAAATAAAATGTTTTAATAAGTAGGTATGTGTGAGGCAACATCCAATCCCTTTGAAGGCACACTATTTATATATTGTTTTGTGTGAAGCCACACTTTCTGTGCTGTTGTTCAAATAATTAGTTGTTTTTTTGTATAATATAAGCTTCTGTCTTAAGCATCCTAAATAAAGCAACGACTCAACGCTGCGCCACGGAGTTTTGATAAAAACAGTGGTGAAAAAAACCCGTCAATCTGATAATCACACGCTGCTATTTATTGCTGACCAGCAGATATCACTAATGTGCATTGTGAACAGATAATGGAGCTCCGTGTAATGAACCGTTTTCCGGGACAATTCGGTGAAAACCCTGAAGCTTTCAGAAAACCTTTGCAGTACAAACCAACCGTTCGCTGTATGTGGACTGACGCATTGATCACACCGAAAGCATCATTACACAAAATGGTACACAGCATCATCTGGATGTGTGCAAGCAAATTAACCGATGCATTTGATTTTGCTCTCCTGAAGCGCGCTGGTGCATGGTGGATTTTGGGATCTTGGTCCAATGGAAAGAGTCACAATGCGAGAGGTAGAGGCGATGGATCACTCTCCCTACCCGGTCCAGGACGACCTGAATCAAGTGCGCCCCACTCAATTACGGCAGAGCACAACCTCTCCCTCAATGTGATCAAGACAAAGGAGATGATTGTGGACTACAGGACAAGGAGGAACGAGCACGCCCCCATTCTCATCGACGGGACTGTAGAGGAGCAGGTTGAACGCTTCAAGTTCCTTGGTGTCCACATCACCAACAAACTATCATTGTCCAAACACACCAAGACAGTCATGAAGAGGGCACGACAAAGCCTATTCCCCTTAAGGAGACTGAAAAGGTTTGGCATGGGTCCTCAGATCCTCAAAGTTATACAGCTGCACCATAGAGAGCATCCCGACTGGTTGCATCACCGCCTGTTATGGCAACTGCTCGGCCTCCGACTGCAAGGCACTACAGAGGGTAGTGCATATATCCCAGTACATCACTGGGGCCGAGTTTCCTGACATCTAGGACCTCTATACCAGGCGGTGTCAGAGGAAGGTCCTAAAAATTGTCAAAAAGACTCCAGCCACCCTTGTCATAGACTGTTCTCTCTGCTACCGCACCGCATGGTACCGGAGCACCAAGTCTAGGTCCAAAAGGCTTCTTAACATTTTCTACCACCAAGCCATGACTCCTGAACAGCTAATCAAATGGCTACCCAGACTATTTGCATTGTCCCCCCTCCCCCTCTTTTACACTGCTGCTACTCTCTGTTTATTATCTATAAATAGTCACTTTAACTCTAACTACATGTACATATTACCTCAATTACCTTGACAACCTGTGCCCCCTCACATTGACTCTGTACCGGGAGCCCCTGTATATAGCCTCGCTGCTGTTATTTTACTGCTGCTCTTTAATTATGTTTTTATTTTTTAACTTAACACAGATTTTCCTTAAAACTGCATTGTTGGTTAAGGGCTTGCAAGTAAGCATTTCACTGTAAGGTCTACTCTTGTTTTATTCGGCGCATGTGACAAATAACATTGGATTTGAGCCCCACTCACTGCAGCTAGGTGGCAGTATTTTAGTTTTTTCTAAGCAAAATAACGCCTAGACAATTGCTGTAGGTACTTCCGGTGGCAGCTACAGCGAAGAAGAAATCGTTATTCGGGGTTGGTTGTTGTTGTGCTCCTAGGTTTTTATCATTGATATTAAGCAACAACAACAAAAAACACCTCGACACAAACCGTTTCAGGATTCCAATTGCATCTTCCTGCAACGTTTGCGAAACACCTTTTGACACTGGGATTTGTAGCTAAGCTAAGTTAGCCACGTCATTTATTAGTTAGTTAGTTAGCTAACGCTAGCTACAATTGCTAGCTCTAGTACACCGTTTGGCGCTGGTAGAATGGCGGAGGAGGAAGACGAAACCGTTTTTGACGAGGATTTGGATGACGGGGCGGGTGGAGCCGATGGGAGCCACGGCAAGCGAAAACGGTTGTTTTCTAAAGAGCTTCGGTGTATGATGTATGGGTTTGGAGACGACCAGAATCCCTACACTGAATCAGTGGACATCCTGGAGGACCTGGTGATCGAGTTTGTCACGGAAATGACACACAAAGCCATGTCCATCGGACGCCAGGGTCGTGTCCAGGTGGAAGACATTGTTTTCCTCATCCGGAAAGATCCAAGGAAGTTTGCCAGAGTGAAGGACCTCTTGACGATGAACGAGGAGTTGAAGAGAGCCCGCAAGGCCTTTGATGAAGCAAACTATGGTTCTTAGGTCCTGTGGTTGTAGAGGGATATGGGCTTCAACATTTTAATATTTTTTCGCATTGTCCGTGCTGTTTATTCTGCTATGATTATTTTACATGTTTTTATAAGGATCTAACGTTTATTCTGTAGCAGTAGAGATGTTAATTGACCATCCACTTGTGACTTCAGATATGTTTGTGCTCATGTCAAATGCCTTCTATACATATCTTTGTCAAAATCAACTTTGTGTGGCTTTTTGGCAGACTAGATGCTATGTTGCTGCCTTTCAGTTGGGAAAGTGGATTGACAAATTATTTGTGAACAAATGTGCAATCTAATAGCATAGACAAATATAACAGGATGGCAGGTAGCCGAGCGTTTTGCTGTTTCTAATACCTGAGCTGACACTGTATAAACTGTGTCCTTGAACAAGGCACTTAACCCTATTTTGTTTTAGGGGGGCTGCCTACTATGGTTGACCCTGTAAAACATTTCGCTGCACCTATCCGGTGTATTTGACTTTTTTTTTAATAATAGAATGTTCTCATTAAAGTTTTAATCATGTCATGTGAGCTAACTTTGCTCTTATGTGAGGATTGTCCCATTTATCACTAAGGATGGGCATAGTGACATTGTGAAATGGAAATGAATACAGTAACACACCTTTTGACACGGTCTTCCATCCTTTACTGACAATGTTCAGGACATGGACCTAGCCCAGAGGAGGGGGGGGGGGGGGGTCAATGTAGACTTTATATGCATCCATGGATGGGTTTTTGTTCCGGAACCATTTAACTTGCTCCTACACCTTTAGACAGTGGATATATAGTGTTATCATTGAATAAACAATTCTGCCTGTTCTGTTAAATGTTTGCAAATTAATGCACATGGTCCTAAATTGTACATGCACTAAAACTGCAGGACTGAGTGTATCTTCTGTCCTGGAGCCCTCCCTGGGTGCACCTTTTGTTTTAACCAAGGACTACACAGCTGATTCAACTCATCAAGCTTTGATTATTTGAATCAGCTGTGTAGTGCCAGGGCAAAAACCAAAAGGTGCACCCCTGGGGGGCAGGACCAACTTTAGGAAGCCTTGCCTTAACCCACGATCAGTACTCTATTTTAATAGGGACTCCTTTGGCTACTTAGTTTGCATAATCAACATTTTAAAAACTTGTCTGGATTTCCCCCTGATTTTATATATGTATTTGTATTTTGCAATAAGTAGGCCTAGCTTTACTGCTTTCTAATCTGGCTTGTTATTTTGGTCCAAAACAGTAACAACGACAAGATGGATGTATGAATCAAAGAAAATGAAAAACATTTTGATATTCCTCAATAATAGGCTACAGACCAACTTCCAGTGAGCATGTGTTTAATTTCTTCTTTCAAACAATGTTATTACAGTGATGTGATTACTGTTGACATTGGTCTAAGCAGCAATCACAAGCTGCCCATGAGAGTACGTCCTGACTAAGCTCCCAGCTTCAGGCTGTTGTGCTGAGCGCCTATGATGCACTGAGCCATTCTGTGGAGTTGCAGTTAATTTCACATCCCGGCCTTGCCCACCTGATTTGGGAAACAGCAGCAAGCAGCTTGGCGTCATAATCACAAGCAGGAAGGGCTCAAAAGCTCTGGTAACCTCCACCAGGTGCCTGTCGAACAGGTCTAGTTGTTTCGAGGTGGATGAACGGAGGCAATGGACCAGATTTGGGGGGGGGGGTTGGAGTGGGTCAATAGAGGATCAGAATAGGTCAGCAGGGGTCAAAGGAAGGAGGAATGTCCATGAGTCTCCGTTTTACTGCACATTTTCCATCATCTTGAGGAATTCTGAAAAATAATCCATTATGAACAAAACATTTAAATATATTTCAGTGTTAATTAAAAAGTTCCGTCAGTATCCATTATGAAAATGCAGGTCAATATATAGGCTAATTGGCCAATCAGCACCACAATTATTATTATCAAAGGCATCATCCCTATGTCATACCGTCAAAGTCCAGCATGCCATCAGCGTTCTTGTCTCCATCCTTCAACAGCTCATCAATTTCCTCCTCTGAGATTTGTTCGCCAGAGCTGCGGATGATGATGGCGAACTCTTCTCTGTCGATATAGCCGTCGGCATTCCTGCAGAAGTAACACATTGGAAGGAGTTTAAACAGCATTTCGACATCATTTGAAAGCTGACTGTAATTGCACACATGTAAACGGTAACCCCTTCTCCCCACAAGCCTGTAACGTACTTGTCGAACACACGGAAACATTCCGCTAACTCTCCCTCGGACTTGCCGGCCTGGTCCTCCTTTAGGAGCCTCACCATCATGACCAAGAACTCCTCGAAGTCGATGGTTCCGCTACCTGAGGTGAAGGGCCAGATTACGCATCACGCTCGAATAAAACAACTATAGACAATGTAAACAGGTACTTATGAAACACTGGTCACCTAAGCACAACACGGGCATTGGTTACCCAAAAGAAGCCCAATTACGCGCCAAAATGTAAGCGTCCCATTTAGGTTTATATATACACACACACACATTCATGTAGGCTATTTTAGATTCAGCAGTTTCTCACCATCCTCATCGACCTCCTCAATGATTTCATCCAACTCCTCTCTTGTCGGATTCTGGCCCAACATCCTCATGACCTGACCCAATTCCTTGGTGCTGATATCACCGCCACCGTCGGTGTCAAACATGTCGAAGGCAGCCTTGAACTCTGGAATGATTAGGTCATAATTATCGGGAAACGAATTATTATATTCATTAGACCTGACATGAATGATCGGCAACATGGGTTTGCTATGGGCCTACTCACCGTTAAGCATCTCCTCGCTCAAGTATGAGCGGGCCTCCTGTTGCGCGTCAGTCTAGAGGGAAAAACAGCGCCACATGTGCCAAGTCATTGTCGTGACCATCTCTCCAAGACAACATTTATATATATTTTTTAGGGCAACAGTTATTGGCTATTAGCATTAGTGCATTTGTATTGACAGTCACATGTGCCCTGCCCAAAAGGTGTAGGTTAGGCCTACTGACAGCTCTTAGGCCAAGTGAAAATGTGCCATGCTATTTATGGCTCAACACATTACACCCCCCCCCCCGTATATGGCCATACTGATATACAATCCGACGGAATTTGTCGCATCAGCACAATCCGCAGCTTTGCTGTCGGACTCCCTTTTAGGTTGTGCGCCTGACAAGTGCCCATATCAACCCTGCGCCCACACAACTTATGTTCCAGATATAGATAGATATCTACTTCGCAATTGTAAATGAGAACTTGTTCTCAACTTGCCTACCTGGTTAAATAAAGGTGAAATAAATAAATATAATAATCACGAAATTGCTTAACCAAAAATACACACACACACACACACACACACACACACACACACACTATTTTTGGTTAAGCAATTTCGTGATTGTTATTATCAAGATGATTGAGAAATCATGAGCTAAGCAAATTACTCTACTATTTCAGATGTTTTATACCTTATATATTGAGACAATACATTGTTGAAATTATTCTCAAATAAATAATTTCAAAATTAGGCTAATTTAATCTTAATTGCCCTAATTTCTTTACCCGTCCAAATTTAACATTGCACATTTAACCTATACAAACTCGCTATTTATCATGTTTTTATTCGTGTAATTAGTTGCGTGTGTTCAAGTCATTGTTCTTACCATGGTTGCGAATTAGCTTTCCCCTAAATATCCACGGAAATATAGCCCAAAGGAGTGGTCGATCCGCGTGCACCTCAACAGAAAGACTAGACGTCAAGTGAGTTTAGACACACTTTAAACCGGTCACCTAAGACACGCCCACTGATGCTCACAGGACTCCAGATTTAGAATCTTGAACTTTTTAGGGTTCTGAGGCCCCCCACAAGCCAATAAAAGTGGAGAGAGGTGGTCTTGAATCTGCAAACATTTAATTGATGGGGTAAACTTAGCTATTGGGAAGTTTTGGGAAGTTTTCAGGTACATGTCACTATTGAAAGGCACACAACATTTCTGGGTATTGAAGTAAGACTTTTTATAAGTATGCATCTACCAGTTGTTTCTTTTGATT
This sequence comes from Salmo trutta, assembly GCF_901001165.1. Taxonomy (NCBI): domain Eukaryota; kingdom Metazoa; phylum Chordata; class Actinopteri; order Salmoniformes; family Salmonidae; genus Salmo; species Salmo trutta. The sequence continues at coordinate 37,796,898 of NC_042986.1, read as the reverse complement.
GTAAGTCAAGTGTCAAACTCATTCCACGAAGGGCTGAGTGTTTGCTGGTTTTCGCTCTTCCCTTGTACTTGATTGATGAATTAAGGTCACTAATTATTAAATAACTCCCTTCACCTGGTTGTCTAGGTCTTAATTGAAAGGAAAAAACAAAAACCAGCAGAGACTAGACCCCCCAGGCAATGAGTTTGACACCCCTGTTGTAAGTGCAGCAGGTTTGAGGTACCTGAATATAACAGTATGCCTATCTATTCCCTGTCAGACACAATGTTTTTGCTCATCAACCTAAACAAATTCCCTCTCCGGCTCCACTCTCAAAGTTGAAACATGTTTTGCAGATTTCCAGAAGGGAATGAAGCCAGCCCTTTTAAGCAATCTCTGAAAATATTACATTCTTAAACAAGGTGTAGCTTATGTCCAAGCATGCACTTGTGATTTCAAGCAAATATGGTGATTGCTGTTACCATACTTTAAACCAAGGTAGGCCTCTGCATTGCTGATAAAGAAGGGTGGGCCCAGAGTGGGTTATGCCTGTGGGATGGCGTTTCCTTCTGGGCGTGAAACCCTACCCTGTGGAAAAGGGCTGCAGAAGCTGGAAGCTGGCAGTGCTATGCCCTGAATAGCAGACGGTTTATGGTTGTATGGGGACAGGACAGAGACAGAGCACGCCCTTAATCACAGTATCGTATCCAATAAACAGGCCAACCACTCAATATTTGACTCTCCTTGTATGGTGGTGGTTTCCTGAGCAGAGATAATAAGGCCTGATGTCTTAGAGGGAGGAGGAGCGGTGGGATACTGGGGTATTATGGGGAAGAAGGGGGTGGGAGGTTGTTAGTGGTGGTGGCGAGGGGGGGGGGGGTATAATGGCTATATACTCTGGGAGCAGAGGATATCCACCAAAATAAGGATTTGGTGGGGTGCTGCTACTACACATTACAAACCTCTAGGTTCTTATTCCAGACATCTTCAAGATATGCTGTTGCATCCGGCAGTGGTCTCAGAGCTCTTGGGGATGGCATCTTACAATACAGATATGGTATTTGTAACCTCTTCATGGAGACAGAGCAGTGTCAGAGCATTCTTGTCACTGTTAACTGCTGCAATCTCTTTTTTTGATCATCATGGATGACATCTCTCAAGAGATGAAAAGATCATTGATTTTGCAAGTTGCATTAGCTACTCAATTAGAAGCTTCTGAAAGTTTTCTTCATCTGTACTGTCTGTTTTATTTTGGTTAACTGTTTTGGACTTTGCATGCTCCTTAACCTAATGTTGTATGCCTATTTCTCTTTCATCCGTTTTCATGAATCTTTCAAGATTCATCACATGAAAAACTACAACAAAGGACCTCAGAAGGATTAGGCAGAGCCAATAAGGATGACCGTTTTTTTTTTCTGTGGACTTTGGAACAAAGGTGTTTTCAGAAACCAAGGACACTGACTAGTGGGAATAGTTATTATATGGGAATAGGAGAGGGGAGAAGAACGTGGAATATACGGGGTGAGGGAGGGCTAGGATACCTGAAATATTGCAGTCATAAGTCAGGGTGGGGGGGAGTGGCAAGGGAAGGCAGGTGGGGGCTAGGATACCTGAGATGTGGCAGTCATAAGTCATGGTGGGGGAGAGTGGAAAGGGACGGGGGTAGTAGTAGCTGTGGTGGGGAGAGGGGGAGTGGTACTGGAGCATTCTGTTTCATTAGGGTAGGGCTGATAGTGTTGCATTATGAGAGAAACGGTAGAGTGGAGTGATACAGAAGAGCAGACAATGATCCAGTCTACTGGATCAACATGACAACAAGGAGATGGAAACATATGTTAAAGATGAAAGCAGATTTATTTTGAAAGTACTCTGTACAGGGTTGAGACGCAAGAGGAGAGAGACGCAGAAAGGAGAGGAGCCAGGGGTGAGACACGGAAAGGAGAGGGGTGAGACGCAGAAAGGATAGGGGCAAGATACAGAGAGGAGAGGGGCGAGATACAGAGAGGAGAGGGGCGAGATACAGAGAGGAGAGGGGCGAGGGGAGAGAGGAGAGGGGCGAGATACAGAGAGGAGAGGGGCGAGATACAGAGAGGAGAGGGGCGAGATACAGAGAGGAGAGGGGCGAGATACAGAGAGGAGAGGGGCGAGATACAGAGAGGAGAGGGGTGAGATACAGAGAGGAGAGGGGCGAGATACAGAGAGGAGAGGGGCGAGGGGAGAGAGGAGAGGGGCGAGATACAGAGAGGAGAGGGGCGAGATACAGAGAGGAGAGGGGCGAGATACAGAGAGGAGAGGGGCGAGGGGAGAGACGGCGAGGGGAGAGGGGCGAGAGGAGAGACACAGAAGGGCGAGGGGAGAGACGGCGAGGGGCCAGAGGGGTGTAGCATTTCTTGAGAGGGAGCAGGTGTAAAGAGACAGCTGGGTGCGAAGTGTTAGGTTGCGGGGAGCGGAAAGACCTTTCGTCTTAAAAGGGTTGGACGTATATTTATAGCCACAGAGTCAACATGACTGAGATCGGCAGCATCGAGGAGGGGGTAAATAACCTTAAGTTATTGTCTTTTCTCAAACCCTATTTTAACTTTACTGTAGTGTTTTGGGGTAGAATCATTACTGTAGTTGTTTTGGGCAGATCCCTTACTATATCTATCTCTCTCTCTCTCTCTCTCTCTCTCTCTCTCTCTCTCTCTCTCTCTCTCTCTCTCTCTCTCTCTCTCTCTCTCTCTCTCTCTCTCTCTCTCTCTCTCTCTCTCTCTCTCTCTATATATATATATATATATATATATATATATATATATTGGCTGGGCCTGGTTCCCCAGTGGGTGGGCCTATGCCCTCCCAAGCCCACCCATGGCAGCGCCCCTGCCAATCAGAATGAGTTTTCCCCCCACAAAAGGGCTTTCTTATAGACATAAATACTCCTCAGTTTCCTCAGCTGTCTGGGTGGCTGGTCTCAGATGATGCCACAGGGGAAGAAGCCGGATGTGGAGGTCCTGGGCTTATGGTAGAGAAATTAACATTCAATTCTCTGGCAACAGCTCTGGTGGACATTCCACATTCCTGCAGTCAGCATGCCAATTGCACACTCCCTCAAAACTTATGACAAATACAGGCATTGTGTCACAAAACCCATTTTAGAGTGGCCTTTTATTGTCCCCAGCAGCTGTGTTTATTTAACTATGCAAGTCAGTTAAGAACAAATTCTTATTTTCAATGTTGGCCTAGGAACAGTGGGTTAACTGCCTTGTTCAGGGGCAGAATGACAGATTTCTACCTTGTCAGCTCAGGGATTCGATCCAGCAACTTTTCGGTTACTGGCCCAACGCTCTAATCACTACGCTACCAGCCGCCCTGTGTAATGAGCATGCTCTTTAATCAGCTTCTTGATATGCCACCCCTGTCAGGTGGATGGATTATCTTGGTAGAAGAGAAATGCTCACTAACAGGGATGTAAACAAATTTGTGCACAAAATTTGAGAGAAATTAAGCTTTTTGTGCATATGGAAAATCTCTGGGATTTTTTATTTCAGGTCATGAAACATGGGACCAACACTTTCCATGTTGCATTTATATTTTTGTTCAGTATATATTCTGGACTTTAACTATTTTTTTTTAGATTTCTTAATTTTGTATATTTTTTAAACTTTTTGTATAGTCTGTATTTTTTATTGTATTGCTAGATATTACTGATATTAACACAAACATTTCATTGCACCTGCAATAACATCTGCAAATCTGTGTACGCCACCAATAAACTTTGATTTGATTTGTAGTGTTTTTGGGTAGACTCTTTACTGTAAGTAGTTGGGAAGACTCCAAAAGAAAATGTGGCTTAAATTTTGTATTTGATTTTCCATTCAGTTGTTCTTTTCTTCAAGCAGGAGAAGTGACAAATGGAAAGGGTCACAAAGGAATGTTGGTCTTGTTACTGTACATTCTCCATCATTTTCAGAAATTCTGGAACACAGAAAAAAGGAGTTCATTGGATCCTCTCCCACCAACTACTACTGAGAATACTTTTCTCCCGATCCACCCCCCTTTCTGTGTGATAGGAAAACACCTTACTGTATCATCAAACCACAACCTTTTACCCCAAGCGCAATATATAGTATCCCCCTATAACCCTGTATGTGTCCAGTCACCAGAGGACCGATGTTATATGAGCCCTTTCATGTTAATGTCATGTGGATGTGGTACTTCCGTGATCCCAGACCCAACGTTGTATTCTGTTGTGAATATTTGTTGTAGAGAAACCCAGAACAGCGGGAGTTGAGTTGAGTCAAGACTAGTGGTCATTAATGTTAATTAAAGAAATAAACTAGCCTATAGAAATTACCATAGTTTAAACAGTCAACTATGTGTGTGTGTGTGTGTGTGTGTGTGTGTGTGTGTGCATTCCAGTCTATTTTTACCCACAGACTGTGCACCCAAATTGCCCCTGTTAATCCCAAACCAATCACTAGTCAAAGTTTCTATGCTATCGTTTACCATCAACTATTAGTCATCATCTACAAGTTTATGTTCAGTTAGCACAACACATGAATGTGAATGATATTTACATTGCAGCAAATGAAGCCTGTGATGGTGTGGGAGTGTGTGTCTTACCATCAAAATCAAGCCTGTTATCTTTGTTTAGGTCTGCGTCTGTCATTAGCTCGGTACATTCCTCCTCTGTGACTGGCTCTCCAGTGGCGGCCAAGATGTCATTTAACTCCTCGCGGTCAATAAAACCGTCGCCATTTCTGTTGTATTGGGCAGAGGATAGATCAGTTGAGATGCATTAGAATAATGTAACACATAGCTGCTGTATTTGTCATTAGAGCTTCCGAACGAGGCTGGGTCCTGTGATTATCCATCCACCAGATACCGTATGGTATCCCTGGTTGGTTATGGTGAACCACGGGCGAGAAACCTCTGTTTCATGTCAATAAGGAGGAGACTCCAGGAGTTATGATTCAGGGGACGACGTACTTGTCGAAAATACGGAAGACCTCTGATAACTCTTCCTCGGACTTCCCGGCCTGGTCCTCCTTCAGGAGCCTCACCATCATGACCAAGAACTCCTCGAAGTCGATGCTGCCGCTACCTGGTGTTGGGAGGAGGGGAAGACAGCCAGGGGCTCATGAGATGAAGCAGGGACGTGGGATGTATGAATAATAGTAGAAATACCATGGCCAGACATTTGAATTATCTCCTGACATTTGACCCAGTCGGTTACTTTACCATCCTCATCGACCTCCTCGATGATCAGGGCCAACTCCTCTCTGGTCGGGTTCTGGCCCAACATCCTCATCACCTGACCCAACTCCCTGGTGCTGATGTCACCGCCACCGTCACTGTCGAACAGGTTGAAGGCAGCCTGGAACTCTGGAGGGGAGAGTCGGTGTTTACTGAGAGAAATTCTCACCTGTTGGCCTTAATGTGCTCTTGGTACAATCAGAGCATTTTAAAGTGACACATTTTGTTGACATTGGGAGTATGACTAGGACTACATAAACACGACCCAAATAGCTGAATGTCAAGTGATACACACAGCATGGTTGTGAATCATGTATCTCAATAAAGTTAGGAACAAGCAGACATATGGATAGGCTATTTATTACACACGTGGCTTACCGGCAATCATATCCTCGCTCAGGAAGGAGCGGGCATCACTCTGTGTTTCAGTAGGCTAGAGGGGGAGGATAGGGGAAGTTGGATTCAGATATATGTTTTCTCTCATGTACTAGCTCACTGTGCCTGTGGTATTATATAATTATATATATATATATATATATATATATATATATATATATATATATATATATATATATATATATATATTAAAATAAACCTTTCTGAGAAGATTAATACAAGTACTGTAGAGCAGGGTTGGAGTCAATTCCAATTGAAGGTAGTCAATTCAATAAGTGATTTGAATTTAAACTTTAAAAATGGAAATACTTTTTAAATAGTTTTTTGGGAAGTAATTTAAAACAGATTGCCCTTTTTTTAAATTATTGAATTGGAATTTCAGTTTACTTCCTGAATTGACTGCCTTCAATTCTAATTGACTGCAACTGTGCCGTAGAGCTGTCATTGAAGAGAGCATGTAGGATTCAGACCACAGTCTGGACACCCTATAGCTGCAGGCAGATGCTATCACACTGTATGGGATGGGTCATTTAGTAAAAAATACTTTATTTAACTAGTCAAGTCAGTTAAGAACACATTTTTATTTACAATGACGGTCTACACCGGCCAAACCCAGACGACGCTGGACCAATTGTGCGCCGCCCAATCACAGCCGGTTGTGATACAGCCTGGATTCAAACCAGGGTGTCTGTCGTGACGCCTCTAGCACTGAGATGCGGTGCCTTTAACCACTGTGCCACTTATTTCCCCCCATATATCTGTCATCACCTCCACCTACCTACCATTGACTGGCAGCAACTCCTCACACATCTACATCAAGCTAAATGACCAGCAACATTATCACAATTTAACTGAATATTAAATGTTCACAAACTTTCCACTTTTAGCACCTTATTTTCATTTAGCATTTCAGTCTAGAACAAATGACCCATAAACAGAACCAACAGTTCTGCACATATTTGTACAGGTTCGTGGTAGAAAATAAGAATCTAACAACATTATTTATTTCCTTTACATGTCATTAATGAACGTATTGTATAACTTTTAAAAAGCAGCAGAAAAGCAATATAGATTATTTCCAAGAAAAGTAATGAAGGAATATAGGACTGTCTGTCTGTCTTTGCTCCTTGAACCATATGGGTTCAACAACAAACAATATGACAGTTACTTAATACACCTCCAGGGAGAGTTGATAGTTAATCACTGCCATGTCCCACCAGTCTGGACCCTACACTGATTCATTCATCCTCTTTAACAACTCCTTTCACTCTGAGCAGTCCCCCCCCCTTCCCCCCCGCAAACCAATCCCTCACATTCATTATCCTGCCTCCCTCTGGCATGTCAAAAGATTATGCCAGAGTCATTACTAGTGTCTATGTCTACACTGTGACACATAGACACAGATATGCTGGCCATCCACCTGTCAATCACTCACTTTGTCACTATCAATCACTTTGTCACCATGTTCTGTCTAGCCAGCATCACTGTCTCAGTAACCTTTGGTGACCATGGTGGCCTTGGAAAAACGGCATACACTACCACGTGAATTGAAGTACGTACACTCGATATTATACCGCATGATGTTTGCTCTATGGTACATGCAACTTAATATCCCTCATACAAGCAAATAGAAAAATTAAAAATAAAAAACAAATTGATAAAAAGGCAAGATCTTGGTGCGTGGGCTACAAGAACAAAACTAGAGCCTTAAACGGTCAAATCAGTAGCTCTCTTTACGTAAATTGTTTGGTCTAGCTGTACTCCACTGCTGGGCCAGCTGGTGTGTGTGTGTGCGTGTGCATGTGTGTGTGTGTTGTTTGATCACAGGCAGGACTAGTCCATTTTCAAATCAATCAGTAATATCCATCTTCAGCAATTCCACTCTATTCCCCACAATGAACAAAATATCAGCAAAAAATCCCACATCATCTGTCGAAAAAAATCAGAATGAGCGAAACAATCCTAAAACATCTGTTCATTAAAGATTCTCATCTTCGTTCGCTCTCGGTTTCTCCCTCTACTGACTCTTACCATGGTGACTGTCTCCGCTGCAACAGACAACAGAGAGAAAGCTGGAAGTCCAGGGATAGAGTGGCTTTCTGATACACCGTTGATAGACACAGTACTATGACTACCCAATAAGTACCCCTTATCTAGGTAACTTTTGTCTGAATATGATCAGGATTGGGCAAGAAGCCCTTCGCCTGGACTAGCATCAACCAATCGTCTTGCTGCTTACTTTGCAATGCCACAAAACCTCCACCTCACTCATACTCCCCCCCTCTCCTTAAGCTCCCTCCATATTTAGCTAAAGGACAAGAGTAGCAGTCTCAATGACATTTACTATGGCAAGTGTTCAATTGACCATCTAACAGCAGATGGACACTGTCTGTCACACACACACACACACACACACACACACACACACACACACACACACACACACACACTCACACACACGTACATACACACACATGCACTAGCCTTGGGTTGTATGTGGGATGGGCTGGACATAAGGGGGAAGGATTTTCTGTCTTCACTCAGTCTGCACTCTTCACTATACTCACGGCCTTGGGACTTGTGACATCTGTAAACGACATGCACATGAAGTTATGATCTCTCATCGCACAACGGTGCCATCAAATCAACTATCCCACCGATCTCTTTTTCTCCTCATTGAGAAACGCCAAAACGCAGACAGATCAGAGGTCTCAACAAGGATATCAAACCCATCTAATTATACAACAACATAGAATTCAACAACTACTTTTTGAAGACATTTATATCTTGATATTTTAAATTTAACTGTAGATATCAGTTTCGTGTCTGTGTGTTTGTGTTCTATCTTTCTCTCGCTGCTTGCTCTTTGGCTGTTCTTACAGACCAATCACAAGGAGTGACCTTGTCAGCCACTAATCTCCCGATCCACTTCATTGGCTCTCCATGCCCGATCAGGTTTCTCTCATAGTAATCCTTCAAGATCTTGAGTTTCGTTGGCTTTGCAAATATACAGTATCTGTTCCCAAGGCCCATCGGTGTGTGTTATAGACTGGCAATCGTAATCAGACTCACGACTTATATATATATTTTTTTTAAATATATATGAATAAAAATTTGCTAAGTGTCAAGAATCAGCATGACCCTCATCAAGTATTTCCAACTTCTTGGAAGATTTTTAAATCACTCAGCCCCAAAATGTCTTCATGTTTTCACCATCATTGTAAAGCCCAAGCTTTATTTTTGCTCTGACAAAGTCATTTCAGAACATTATTATTTATATAATGTGATTAGTGATTAATTTACATCTGCACCTGATTTTAAGGTCAAACCTGTTATGTGAACTGAACTATTCCTTTAAAAGAAAAATTGAACATCTACTAGTCAAATCATAGTGTAAAAGCAGCTGAGCTGGTTGTACTCTTTATGGCCATTTTCTGGTGTTTTGTGGTGGAAAACTTACTGTGTCAACCCTGTTACCCATAGATAGCTAGGCTAGAAGTGTTTTAACAGTTACATTTTGTTTGTTAATCTTGTGTACCGCCATGGGGAATGTGTGAAACTTACTCCTCAGCCTGAAGTGTCCCCACTTACGCCACTTTATTTCATGGAATGACCCAGGCATCTATTACTGTCTCTTTAGATGTCATGACTTCCTGTAAACAGACCGATGCAGAGCACACTGTCAAACAGAGAAACACAGTGGGAAGTGAGGAACAAATCCGATCCACCTGTCAGATCAATTTCAGTGATGACATGTAACACAGTGACACAGACTAGCATTCATTAAAAAAATAAATCCGTTTTCTGTAGTTGTTCATGGGATACTGCAAGATTATGTCCACATCATCTACAAGTGACTTTGTTGAGCTTCACAATCAATGTTAAATACTTTCATATGATTTGGACATGATGTGCGAAAAATGCTAATATCGATTTGTACCACAAATGATAAAACGTTAGCATGTGGAAACAGTGCCAGGGAAACTAAACCAAAGCATGGTCATACTTTGACTGTCACGTCCTGGCCAGTATAAGGGTTAATTAGTATTGTAGTTTGGTCAGGACGTGGCAGAGGGTATTTGTTTTATGTGGTTCAGGGTGGTGTGTTTGTTTAAAGGGTGTTTGATTTAGTATTTCCGGGGTTTTGGTTTATGGTCTAGGTTTATGTATGTCTATGTGGAGTCTAGTGAGTTTATGTCTATGGGTGATTAATTGGGGTTGGGACTCTCAATTGAAGGCAGGTGTTTTCTCTTTGCCTTTGATTGAGAGTCCCATATATTGGGGTGTGTTTGTGATTCGTGGGTGATTGTTCTGTGTTTCGCCTTGTGCCTTACCAGACTGTTTTTGTCGATCGTATATCTGTTTGTTATTTTGGTGTTCATTTTGTACTTAATAAAAGTCAAGATGAGCCTACACGTACCTGCTGCGTTTTGGTCCTCCTTCACCGACGACAACCGTGACAGAATCACCCACCACTCAAGGACCAAGCAGCAGAGGAAGGAGCAGAAGGAATTCGAGTTGGACTGGCGGGAAAAGTGGACCTGGGAGGAAATTCTGGACGGGGCCGGACCTTGGCATCAGGCTGGGGATTATCGCCGCCCGCAGTGGGAAATTGAGGCAGCCAAGGCAGAGAGGCGGTGGTACGAGGCCATAAACGCGCTGAGGGAGAAGCACGAGAGGCACCCCCAAGAATTTTTTTGGGGGGGGCACACGGGTAGTTTGGCTAGGCATAGGAAGAGCCGGAAGCCAGCTACCCGTGGTTATATGGAGGAGCGTATGGGGTGGAGAGCGCTATGTTTCGCTGAGAAGCGCACTATCTCACCCATACGCACGCACAGTCCGGTGCGAGTTATTCCAGCCCCTCGCAGGTGCCGTGCTAGAGCGGGCATCCAGCCTGGTAGGAGGATGCCTGCGCAGCGCATCTGGTCGCCGGTACGCCTCCGAGGACCAGGCTACCCAACTCCCGCTCTACGCACGGCTACCATCAGGCCCCTGCACAGCCCAGTCTGCCCTGTACGAGCACCCCGCTCGTACAGGGCTACTAGTTCCATCCAGCCAAGGCGGGTTGTGCAGGAGGTAAGATCTAGACCGGCTGTGCGCCTCCATAGCCCTGGGTTTCCAGCTCCTGTCTCTCGTGCGGACCCGGAAGTGCGTCAACCCAGTCCGACTCGTCCTGTTCCCACTCCCCGCACTAGCCTTCAAGTGCGTAAACCCAGCACCGCCAGTCAACAGTTGTCAGAGTTGCCCGCCAGTCAACAGTCGTCGGAGCTGCCCGCCAGTCAACAGTCGTCGGAGCTGCCCGCCAGTCAACAGTCGTCGGAGCTGCCCGCCAGTCAACAGTCGTCGGAGCTGCCCGCCAGTCAACAGTCGTCGGAGCTGCCCGCCAGTCAACAGTCGTCGGAGCTGCCCGCCAGTCAACAGTCGTCGGAGCTGCCCGCCAGTCAACAGTCGTCGGAGCTGCCCGCCAGTCAACAGTCGCCGGAGTGGCCAGACTGCGCTGAACTGCCAGAGTGGCCAGACTGCGCTGAACTGCCGGAGGGGCCAGACTGCGCTGAACTGCCGGAGTGGCCAGACTGCGCTGAACTGCCGGAGTGGCCAGACTGCGCTGAACTGCCGGAGTGGCCAGACTGCGCTGAACTGCCGGAGTGGCCAGACTGCGCTGAACTGCCGGAGTGGCCAGACTGCCCTGAACTGCCGGAGTGGCCAGACTGCCCTGAACTGCCGGAGTGGCCAGACTGCCCAGACTGTCCCGAGCTGCCAGACTGCCCAGACTGTCCCGAGCTGCCAGACTGCCCAGACTGTCCCGAGCTGCCAGACTGCCCAGACTGCCCCGAGCTGCCAGACTGGCCAGACTGCCCCGAACTGCCAGAGTGGCCCGACTGCCCGGAACGGCCAGAACCGGAGCCACCTCCTGATATAGGTGGGTTGGGGAGGGGGGGTGTAGCACAGTGCCATCGTTGACGGCAGCCACCCTCCCTTCCCTCCCTTTAGTAGAGGGGAATTTTTGTTTTGTTGTTGTTTTGGTTTTGTTTTTGTTTTAAAGGTGCTTCCGGGGTTAGCACCTTTAAGGGGGGGGGGGGTACTGTCACGTCCTGGCCAGTATAAGGGTTAATTAGTATTGTAGTTTGGTCAGGACGTGGCAGAGGGTATTTGTTTTATGTGGTTCAGGGTGGTGTGTTTGTTTAAAGGGTGTTTGATTTAGTATTTCCGGGGTTTTGGTTTATGGTCTAGGTTTATGTATGTCTATGTGGAATCTAGTGAGTGTATGTCTATGGGTGATTAATTGGGGTTGGGACTCTCAATTGAAGGCAGGTGTTTTCTCTTTGCCTTTGATTGAGAGTCCCATATATTGGGGTGTGTTTGTTTGTGATTCGTGGGTGATTGTTCTGTGTTTCGCCTTGTGCCTTACCAGACTGTTTTTGTCGATCGTATATCTGTTTGTTATTTTGGTGTTCATTTTGTACTTAATAAAAGTCAAGATGAGCCTACACGTACCTGCTGCGTTTTGGTCCTCCTTCACCGACGACAACCGTGACATTGACGTTAAATTGCTTACAGGGTAAGGAAACCAATTTGTCATTTTGTAATTGGGTTCAGCTATCCCTTTAAGCCGTATTTTTGTTTGACATTTTTCTCAGAGTCAGATGAACTTGTGGATACCATTTCCATGTCTCTGCTTGCAGTATGAAGGACAGAAGGCTGTGTTTACACCCAAATTAGATTTTTTTTTCTATATCCCTTTTTTTTCTTTACTGTCCACACTCAGTTTTACATGTGATCCATATCTGATTTTTTGCTGTTCACACATGCAAAAAAATTGGCAAAAGATCTGAATTAAACTGCCTATGTAAACGCAACCTTACGGCCATAATTGACTGTACAGCGATACTTTGCCTAACCACGCTAGCTTTGCTCGTCATGTGGGTGCTAGCAAGCCGACAGCATGCTTGGTAGTGTGCTAGGTATGAACAACCAATCCAGTAGGGTCTGGAAGCTATGGTGAGCTTCAATTGGTCAATCACGTCATAATATTGCAACCATTTGCATAAAGCTCTTTAGTCCCACCCTGTTCACACGCCCTCACCCATGCTGGAATCGCCCAACAATCCCCTGCCCGTTCTACCTCTCATCGCTTTGCTTCCATTGAAAATGAATGGGTTCCGATGTTTCGTCGCACAACGTCATCCCTAGCCTGTTTAGGATAGGGGGCAGTATTTTCACGGCCGGATGAAAAAACGTACCCGATTTAAACTGGTTACTACTCTTGCCCAGAAATGAGAATATGCATATTATTAGTAGATTTGGATAGAAAACACTCTGAAGTTTCTAAAACTGTTTGAATGGTGTCTGTGAGTATAACAGAATTCATATGGTAGGCAAAAACCTGAGAAAATTCCAAGCAGGAAGTGGACTGTCTGAGAATTGTAGTTCTTCTTTTGATTCTCTATCAAAACTACAGTATCTGTGGGGTTACGTTGCACTTTCTAAGGCTTCCATTGGCTGTCTAAAGCCTTCAGAAAGCAGATTGAGCCTTCTCCTGTCTCTGGGCAGATAATAGGAGCACAGTTTGTCAGTGGACTGCCTGGTGACTAAGAGATTGGAAATGCGCGTTCACCATTTTTTCTCTTCCTTTTTGAATGAATACAGCATTGTCCGGTTGGAATATTATCGCTATTTTGTGAGAAAAATACCATAAAATTTGATTTTAAACAGCGTTTGACATGCTTCTAAGTACGCTAATGGAACATTTTGAATTTTTTTGTCTCGAAATGCGCTCGCGCATTACCCTTTGGATAGTGACCTGAACGCACAAACAAAACAGAGGTATTTGCACATAACTATGGATTATTTGGAACAAAAACAACATTTGTTGTGGAAGTAGCAGTCCTGGGAGTGCATTCTGACGAAGAACAGCAAAGGTAATCCAATTTTTCTAATACTAATTCTGAGTTTAGTGAGCCCCGAACTTGGCGGGTGTCAAAATAGCTAGCCCTGATGGCTGAGCTATGTACTCAGAATATTGAAAAATGTGCTTTCGCCGAAAAGCTATTTTAAAATCTGACACAGCGATTGCATAAAGGAGTTCTGTATCTATAATTCTTAAAATAATTGTTATGTACGTTTTTTATCGGGCCGTGAAAATACTGCCCCCCAGCCCAGACAGGTTAATCAGCTTCTTGATATGCCATACCTGTCAGGTGGATGGATTATCTTGGCAAAGGAGAAATGCTCACTAACCGGGATGTAAACAAATTTGTGCACAACATTTGAGAGAGATAAGCTTTTTTTGTGCGTATGGAAAATGTCTGGGATCTTTTATTTCAGCTCATGAAACATGGGACCAACACTACACATGGTGTGTGTATAATGTTTTCAGTCTAGTACTTTAAAGTATTTAAAAAAAGTGATTTACATCACAAAATGAAAGCATAGTACAGAGAACCACAACTGAATTTGAGGCCAAATCTAATACTATAAAATAAGTCCTTTCTTTATTACAAAGATAAGTCAATTTGCACATGCCTTAAATGGACATAATATCCTGAGCTTGACATGATTCAACCACAGACATACCTTACAGTAAATGTAACCACTCAATAACCTTATCCATGGCGTCAGTCAGAGTTCAGTGCAGACACAAGAGGGTCCCTGGCTGAATCCAGTAACACATTTGAACAGCCTCATCATGTAAAAAAAATCACCATCCATTAAAATAAGTCAATTTGTCCAGAAATGCTTTGTGCGTTGCATAGGAATGCCTTAATATTGGGGAAATGATCTTAATCTGTGCATGAAAGTGAAAGTCAGAAAATGGTAAATTCCACATTGGAAAGTCTTTATCTACGTTTCGATTGCTTGCGCAGTGCGGTTCAGAAGTATGCGGTATACTACTGTATAACATAGTTAGGGAAACCAAGGTCTTGGCGTACTCAATGCAGATTCTGTTATCTGTCATCACGGACTTTGAGCTACCCAAAGTGTAACAACACACCATTCTGGCTGGCCCCTAATCATCCACCCCAACTGCAGTGGCACCTCGTAAGTAGCAGTCAATCTATCTCCCCTTCCTCTCATACCAAGGACAGGGCTCAGCTAACACATCCCCTCCTCTCTCCTTCCTCTCTCCTTCCTCTCTTCTTCCTGCTCTCTCCCTCCTCTTCTTCCTCTTTCCGTCCTCTCTCCTTCCTCTCTCCTTCCTCTCTTCTTCCTGCTCTCTCCCTCCTCTCTTCTTCCTCTCTTCTTCCTCTCTTCTTCCTCTCTCCTTCCTCTCTCCTTCCTCTCTTCTTTCTGCTCTCTTCCTCCTCTCTCCGTCCTCTCTTCCTCCTCTCTCCGTCCTCTCTCCGTCCTCTCTCCGTCCTCTCTCCGTCCTCTCTCCGTCCTCTCTCCGTCCTGCTCTCTCCTCTTTCCCTCCTCTCTTCTTCCTCTCTCTTTCCCCTCTTTCCTCTCTCTTTCCTCCCTCCTTCCTCTCTCCTTCCTCTCTCCTTCCTCTCTGTCCTCTCTCCTTCCTCTCTGCTTCCTCTCTCTCTCCCTCTTCTCTCATTCCTCTCCGTCCTCTCTCCTTCCCCTCTCTCTCCTTTCTCCTTCCTCTCTCTTTCCTCACTCTTTCCTCTCTCCCTCCTCTCTCCCTCCTCTCTCTTTCCTCTCTCCCTCCTCTCTCCTTCCTCTCTCCTTCCTCTCTCCTTCCTCTCTCCTTCCTCTCTCCGTCCTCTCTCCTTCCTCTCTCCTTCCTCTCTCTGCCTCCCTTTGGACCACTGATGTCACCTCTGCTAGTCCAAATGTCTAATCTATCCTTGACAGATGGAACCAGCTGATCCCTAGGCCTTCACCCTGCCTCTGCTTCACTCTTTCTCTCCTTCCCTTAACCCCTCCCCCTCCACCTCCTCCTCTTTTCCTCACTCTATTCTTGGACATTCCCAAGAAAAGCAGCTGGAAGCTCCGCCAGTCCTGTCACATGAAGTTACAAACTAAATAAGGCTAGAGGAAGCATGTGTACTCCTCCCATCCATCCATTTCTCACGTCCCTATAGGAGACGGTTTAGTGGACTTACGCATAGACCCCCCCCCCCCCCCCCCCCGCAGGAGTCTCTGTTGTATTTATAAGCAGGAGGGCAAAGAGTAGGACTAGAAGTGGCAATATACTGTATCAAATCCTTCATTATAATGTGTGGAGGAGTTGTTTTTTGTACCTACAGCTGGGTTTCTTTCTTGTTGAGTCGCTCACCATATGTTTCTTTGCGAGAAAAGCAGATCCATGGATTGGTAGGATATGTGGATGGCTTTACAGATCAGCGTAAAGAAAATGTGTAGAATATTCTCTGTAGAGGAATACGTTTAAAAAAAAAAATCCTGAAATTCCGTTCAATATATCGGCTTTTATATAAAAAAAAATGTCATGTCACATTTGCATAATATTAATTCCAGATTTGGATAAGATGTAAAGTGTGATGTAAAACCAGGGTAGTAGCCTACCTAACCTACCCATAACCCTCTGAGCCAACATGACCTCATCAGGGTAAGCAGACTGGGGCCAGACTGATCCCTGCATTGCAATGACTGGTCTGAGCCACCAGGGTATAGTCCCCACAGATAGTCCTGGAGACAGATAGTCCGGGTTGGTGCCCCCCCTTGGGTTGTGCCGTGGTGGAGATCTTTGTGGGCTATACTCGGCCTTGTCTCAGGATGGTAAGTTGGTGGTTGAAGATATCCCTCTAGTGGTGTGGGGGCTGTGCTTTGGCAAAGTGGATGGGGTTATATCCTGCCTGTTTGGCCCTGTCCGGGGGTATTGTCGGACAGGGCCGCAGTGTCTCCCGACCCCTCCTGTCTCAGCCTCCAGTATTTATGCTGCAGTAGTTTATGTGTCGGGGGGCTAGGGTCAGTCTGTTATATCTGGAGTATTTCTCCTGTCTTATCCGGTGTCCTGTGTGAATTTAAGTATGCTCTCTCTAATTCTCTCTTTCTTTCTTTCTCTCTCTCGGAGGACCTGAGCCCTAGGACCATGCCTCGGGACTACCTGGCCTGATGACACCTTGCTGTCCCCAGTCCACCTGGCCATGCTGCTGCTCCAGTTTCAACTGTTCTGCCTGTGGCTATGGAACCCTGACCTGTTCACCGGACGTGCTACCTGTCCCAGACCTGCTGTTTTCAACTCTCTAGAGACAGCAGGAGCGGTAGAGATACTCTCAATGATCGGCTCTGAAAAGCCAACTGACATTTACTCTTGAGGTGCTGACTTGTTGCACCCTCGACAACTACTGTGATTATTATTATTTTACTTTGCTGGTCATTTATGAACATTTGAACATCTTGGCCATGTTCTGTTATAATCTCCACCCAGCACAGCCAGAAGAGGACTGGCCACCCCTCATAGTCTGGTTCCTCTCTAGGTTTCTTCCTAGGTTTTGGCCTTTGTAGGGAGTTTTTCCTAGCCACCGTGCTTCGACACCTGCATTGCTTGGTGTTTGGGGTTTTAGGCTGGGTTTCTGTACAGCACTTTGATATATCAGCTGATGTAAGAAGGGCTATATAAATACATTTGATTTGATTTGATCTGTAGGAAGGACCCAGATGTTCATTTGGAATTGGACCCAATAATCAAAATATATTGACAGATGTAGTAGTGGAACATCTATTACATTTACATTTACATTTAAGTCATTTAGCAGACGCTCTACCTCTTAGTTCTCTCATGTCCCCCTTAACTGGGAAATATGTCTTCTGACCTCAATGGGACATAAATAAATTAGCGTTTGCATTTCATCACAACTCCATTAGCAAACTGAGAATAGATTGTTGCAGTGGTCACTGTTGAATGGATGCTGATAATATCTCCTTTGTGGTTAAAAGGAGCCATCTAGGCATTCTTTACCATTTCAATGTTGGAAGAAATTAATATTTGTGTTGCCGCAAATCCCAGAGAGAAATACCGTTATGTGAATTGGATCGTTCCACGAATACAGTGCCTTTTACATTCCTTTGATATGTTGAAATTGTTCACCAATACTGCATTTTAAAAGCCTGTTATGTTAAATGAAGTGCCCTTTAAAATTAACCACATGGAAAATTCTATAAATCATTTTTTTATATGAATAAAGACTTGATAAAGTGACATAAATATGTGTTTTAAAATGTCCCACATCATGTGGGACATGGAAGTTTTGAACCCCCTTAATCCCAAAAAGTTTTCACCATCATTGTAAAGCCCTAGTAATTTTTGTTGCTTTGAAGATGATTCATTATTTGAATGTGATTAGTGATTCATTTACATTTGTCCCTCATTTTAAGGTAAACATGAACTGAACTCTTGTTTAAATATGACTATTTATTTTTTTATTCCAAAAGAAACATTGAAGCGGAGTCAATCACCACCTTCCGGAGACACCTGAAACCCCACCTCTTTAAGGAATACCTGGGATAGGACAAAGTAATCCTTCTAACCCCCCCCCCCTTTAAAGGATTTAGATGCACTATTGTAAAGTGTTTGTTCTACTGGATATTATAGGTGAATGCACCAATTTGTAAGTCGCTCTGGATAAGAGCGTCTGCTAAATGACTTAAATGTAAATGTAATTGAACAAGTTTCAAGTTTTAATATCACATGTGCTTGTACGGTGAAATGCTTTTCTTGCAAACTCAAAACACAACAATGCAGTAATCAATGACAATGTAATACTAGACAAAATACATGAGAAATAAGAAGACATATGAAGAACATAATAACTAAGTAAGTAAGAATACTATATACAGGGTCAGTTCAATACCATACTATATACAGGGTCAGTTCAATACCATACTATATACAGGGTCAGATAATACCATACTATATACAGTTAATACCATACTATATACAGGGTCAGTTCAATACCATACTATATACAGGGTCAGTTACAATACCATACTATATACAGGGTCAGTTCAATACCATACTATATACAGGGTCAGTTAATACCATACTATATACAGGGTCAGTTAATACCATACTATATACAGGGTCAGATAATACCATACTATATACAGTTAATACCATACTGTATACAGGGTCAGTTAATACCATACTATATACAGGGTCAGTTCAGTACCATACTATATACAGGGTCAGATAATACCATACTATATACAGGGTCAGTTAATACCATACTATATACAGGGTCAGTTAATACCATACTATATACAGGGTCAGATAATACCATACTATATACAGTTAATACCATACTGTATACAGGGTCAGTTAATACCATACTATATACAGGGTCAGTTCAGTACCATACTATATACAGGGTCAGTTAATACCATACTATATACAGGGTCAGATAATACCATACTATATACAGTTAATACCATACTGTATACAGGGTCAGTTAATACCATACTATATACAGGGTCAGTTCAGTACCATATTATATACAGGGTCAGATAATACCATATTATATACAGGGTCAGTCAATACCATACTATATACAGGGTCAGTTAATACCATACTATATACAGGGTCAGTTAATACCATACTATATACAGGATCAGTTAATACCATACTATATACAGGGTCAGTTAATACCATACTATATACAGGGTCAGTTAATACCATACTATATACAGGGTCAGTTAATACCATACTATACACAGGATCAGTTAATACCATACTATATACAGGGTCAGTTAATACCATACTATATACAGGGTCAGTCAATACCATACTATATACAGGGTCAGTTCAATACCATACTATATACAGTTAATACCATACTATATACAGGGTCAGTTAATACCATACTATACACAGGATCAGTTAATACCATACTATATACAGGGTCAGTTAATACCATACTATATACAGGGTCAGTCAATACCATACTATATACAGGGTCAGTTCAATACCATACTATATACAGTTAATACCATACTATATACAGGGTCAGTTAATACCATACTATATACAGGATCAGTTAATACCATACTATATACAGGGTCAGTTAATACCATACTATATACAGGGTCAGTTAATACCATACTATATACAGTTAATACCATACTATATACAGGGTCAGTTAATACCATACTATATACAGGGTCAGTTAATACCATACCATATACAGGGTCAGTTAATACCATACTATATACAGTTAATACCATACTATATACAGGGTCAGTTAATACCATACTATATACAGGGTCAGTTAATACCATACTATATACAGGGTCAGTTAATACCATACTATATACAGGGTCAGTTAGTACCATACTATATACAGGGTCAGGTAATACCATACTATATACAGGGTCAGTTAATACCATACTATATACAGGGTCAGTTACAATACCATACTATATACAGGGTCAGTTAATACCATACTATATACAGGGTCAGTTAATACCATACTATATACAGGGTCAGTTCAATATCATACTATATACAGGGTCAGTTAATACCATACTATATACAGGGTTAGTTCCAGTATCATACTATATACAGGGTCAGTTCAGTACCATACTATATACAGGGTTAGTTAATACCATACTATATACAGGGTCAGTTAGTACCATACTATATACAGGATCAGTTAATACCATACTATATACAGGGTCAGTTAATACCAAACTATATACAGGGTCAGATAATACCATACTATATACAGGGTCAGTTAATACCATACTATATACAGGGTCAGATAATACCATACTATATACAGGGTCAGTTAATACCATACTATATACAGGGTCAGTTAATACCATACTATATACAGGGTCAGTTAATACCATACTATATACAGGGTCAGTTAATACCATACTATATACAGGGTCAGTTAATACCATACTATATACAGGGTCAGTTAATACCATACTATATACAGGGTCAGTTCAATATCATACTATATACAGGGTCAGTTAATACCATACTATATACAGGGTTAGTTCCAGTATCATACTATATACAGGGTCAGTTCAGTACCATACTATATACAGGGTTAGTTAATACCATACTATATACAGGGTCAGTTCAGTACCATACTATATACAGGGTTAGTTCAATACCATACTATATACAGGGTCAGTTAATACCATACTATATACAGGGTTAGTTCCAGTACCATATTAACAATGTGCAGGGATACTGGAGTGATGGAGGTAGATATGTATAGGGGTAAGTATACTACATACAGGGTTAGTTCCAATACCATATTAACAATGTGCAGGGATACTGGAGTGATGGAGGTATATATGTATGGGTGTCACGTCCTGACCAGTAAAGGGGTTATTTGTTATTATAGTTTGGTCAGGACGTGGCAGGGGTTATTTGTTTTATATGGTTTTGAGTGTGTGTTTATGTAGAGGGGCGTTTGATTTATGTATTCCGGGGTTTTTGGTTTAGTTCTATGTTGTATAGTTCTATGTCTGTTCTAGGGTATTTAGATCTATGTTTAGGTCATTGGGATTGGGGCCTTCAATTGGAGGCAGCTGGTTATCGTTGCCTCTGATTGAAGGTCCTATATTTAGGAGTATGTTTGTTATGTGTATTGTGGGAGGTTGTTCTATGCACTGCTGTACTTAGCCTGCTAGCTAGCTAGCTAGCTAGCTAGCTAGCTAGCTAGCTAGGTAGGTAGGTAGGTAGGTAGGTAGCTAGCTAGGTAGGTAGGTAGCTAGGTAGGTAGGTAGGTAGCTAGGTAGGTAGGTAGCTAGGTAGGTAGCTAGGTAGGTAGGTAGGTCGGTCGGTCGGTCGGTCGTGTTTTTGTTTTGTTTTGTTTATTAAGTGTTCACAAATAAAGTTAAGATGAGCACTCGACCCGCTGCGCCTTGGTCCACCTACTACGACGATCGTGACAATGGGGGTGACTAGGCAGCAGGATATATGATTAACAGAGTAGTTGCAGCTTGTATGTGAGCGGGTGTGTGTGTGTGTGTGTGTGTGTGTGTGTGTGTAAAGTCAGTATAAATGCATGTGAGTTGGTGTGTGTGTGTAGAGTCAGCATAAATCAAATCAAAGTTGGTTTGTCACATGCGCCGAATACCACAGGTATAGACCTTATAGTGAAATGCTTACTTACTAACCAACAGTGCAAAAAAGGTATTAGGTGAACAATAGGTAAGTAAAGAAATAAAACAACAGTAAAAAAGACAGTGAAAAATAACAGTAGCGAGGCTACATACAGACACCGGTTAGTCAGGCTGATTGAGGTAGTATGTACATGTAGATATGATTAAAGTGACTATGCATATATGATGAACAGAGAATAGCAGTAGCGTAATGGAGGGGTTGGCGAGTGGTGGGACACAATGCAGATAGCCCGGTTAGCCAATGTGCGGGGGCACTGGTTGGTCGGGCCAATTGAGGTAGTACGTACATGAATGTATAGTTAAAGTGATTATGCATATATGATAAACAGAGAGTAGCAGCAGCGTAAAAGAGGGGTTGGGGGGGGGGGAACACAATGCTAATAGTCCGGGCAGCCATTTCATTACCTGTTCAGGAGTCATATGACTTGGGGGTAAAAACTGTTGAGAAGCCTTTTTGTCCTAGACTTGGTGCTCCGGTACCGCTTGCCATGTGGTAGTAGAGAGAACAGTCTATGACTGGGGTGGCTGGGGTCTTTCACCATTTTTAGGGCCTTCCTCTGAGTGGGTATGTGAGTGGGTGTGTTTGTGTGTAGAGTCAGTATAAACGTATGGGCATATTATGTGTTAGTGAGAAGATGAGTGTGGGGTGAGGGGTGAGTGTGTGTGAGTGTGTAGGACCCTGTGAGTGTGTATGGCCCTGTGAGTGTGTATGGCCCTGTGAGTGTGTATGGCCCTGTGAGTTTGTAGGGCACTGTGAGTTTGTAGGGCCCTGTGAGTTTGTAGGGCACTGTGAGTTTGTAGGGCACTGTGAGTTTGTAGGGCCCTGTGAGTTTGTAGGGCACTGTGAGTTTGTAGGGCCCTGTGAGTTTGTAGGGCCCTGTGACGGTGTAAGGACCTGTGTGTTTGTAGGGCCCTGTGAGTTTGTAGGGCCCTGTGAGTTTGTAGGGCCCTGTGAGTTTGTAGGGCACTGTGAGTTTGTAGGGCCCTGTGAGTTTGTAGGGCCCTGTGAGTTTGTAGGGCCCTGTGAGTTTGTAGGGCCCTGTGAGTTAGTAGGGCCCTGTGACTGTGTAAGTTTGTAGGGCCCTGTGAGTGTGTGAGTTTGTAGGGCCCTGTGAGTGTGTGAGTTTGTAGGGCCCTGTGAGTTTGTAGGGCCCTGTGTGTTTGTAGGGCCCTGTGAGTGTGTGAGTTTGTAGGGCCCTGTGAGTTTGTAGGGTCCTGTGAGTGTGTGAGTTTGTAGGGCCCTGTGAGTGTGTGAGTTTGTATGGCCCTGTGAGTTTGTAGGGCCCTGTGTGTTTGTAGGGCCCTGCGACTGTGTAAGGCCCTGTGACTGTGCATAGAGAGAGTGTAAAACTAAAAGGTCAATAAAGATACAAGGTTTATTCAGATAGTCCATTTAGCTATTTTGTTAGCTATTTATCAGTCTTGGGGATAGAAGATGTTCAAGAGCTTGTTGGGCCAGACTTGATGCACCGGTACTAATTGCCGTACGGAAGCAGAGAGAACAGTCTATGGCTTGGGTGGTTGGAGTCTTTAACAATTTTCAGGGTCTTCCTACCACACTGCCTGATATAGATGTCCTGGAAGGCAGGGAGCTCAGCCCCAATGATATACTGGGCTGTCTGCACCACCCTTTGTAGCGCCATGCAATGGAGGGCGGTGCTATTGCCATACCAAGCAGTGATGCTGCCAGTCAAGATGCTTTAAATGGTACACCGCAGCTACCACAGATGTGAGTGACAGTGTAACGATCGTCTGAAAAAGGGGAGCAAGATGCAGCGTGGTAAGTGGTCATAATTTATTATAAATGACAAAACACTTAAACAAAGAAACAAAAACGAAAGCCAACAGTTCTGTCAGGTGAAAAACACAAGACAGAAAACAACTACCCATAAAACCCCAAAAGAAAACAGGCTGCCTAAGTATGGCTCCCAATCAGCAACAACGATGTACAGCTGTCCCTGATTGAGACCCATACCAGGCCAAAACAAAGAAATACAAAAACATAGAAAAAAGGACATAGAATGCCCACCCTAATCACACCCTGACCAAACCTAAATAGAGACATAAAAAGGCTCTCTCAGGTCAGGGCGTGACAGACAGGTGATTTAGGATACTCCATCTTCTATTTATAACCAAATATATTAAATATAATCAAGTCATTATTAAAGGAACTGTTCAGTGAAAATCTCATATTCTGTTAACTCATATCCAAATAGTGTTGTTGACTCATCCTTTACTCACATTTGTGGCCAAAGCATACATTTGAGAAAAAAAACGTAAAAAAAACACCTCAAACTTCTATCTCAAATAGACCATTTAAAAAATGCTTGCTATTTCCTCATAGAGGATGATGTCATCCTCTCGCCAATCAGAGGTCTACTCGCATTCATATTTTAATGACCGATATACTCCCACACCATTCTGTTATTGGGACACGCCTTCACCATTCCAACACAGAAAATCTGCTTTTTAACATACTTAATTACCATTTATTGGAAGGAAAACTATTTAACACAATTACATTAAATATATATTTTTTTAAATAGAAAACTAGTCGACAATGTCAATTACAAGGATGATGAAGGTGAGGAGGATGAAGGTGATGATGACTATTTGGCTATTTTTACTGTCATTATTTATTGTCATACCAACAAATATAAATGAATAACCAAAATAAAGTGCACGTAAAATATACATTTAAACATGTAGTGACTGTAAGCAAATTTAGCAACAGATAACATGAAAGTCTGCAACCACTGATTCAACAAGTGTTACCACAGTGTGTAACACAGTCTCAGCACCCTTCTAGAGTGAGAGAGAGAGAGAGAGAGCGAGAGAGAGCGAGAGGGAGCGAGAGAGAGTATAAAAGAGTAAAGCCTTGCGCTCGGCTCGACCATGGCTCATAAGTTAATCATGAATTCCACTCAGGTGTTAAACCGCACGGGTCCATGCGTTGCTCATACTTTTGAGAACGGAACGGAAGATGACAACCGCAACTTCGACCTCGGAGGCTGCCTCTTTTTGTTCATAATGCCATTTGATGCAGTAGTGAATGTGCTGGTTTTTGTGTTCTTGATGCTCACAATCCTCTCTTTGGCTGTGAACGGATTCACTTTGTTGGGACTGGGACACTCGGAGGATCTGTCTTGGGAGCCACGCTACGCCTTGTTGAAGAACTTGATTCTGAGTGACATGGTGCAAACCATCAATTTGGGCCCCTTCGTGACCCACTGCTTACTGCAGAGAAGCACAATGAACTTTAACACCATGTGCCTCCTCCAGTATTTCACCGGCAGCGTCTGCATCTTCTGCACCCTCATCACCATCACCTTCATGGCCATTGAACGTTACTTGTATGTGTGCCATGCCATCCATTACCTGTCCATCCTCACCCCACTGCGCCTGCGCCTCACCGTTGGCCTCACCTGGGTCTTGTCCATCAGCATTGGCTGCATTAACTTCACCCTACTACACCAGGGGGAAGGGGAGTATGGCAGAGCAACCTCTGGACTCATATGTGAGCCTGACACCGTGGAACGCCACATGGGTTTCCCCAGGGCGGCGGCTATCACCCGCAAGCTGGTGGGCTTCATCTTCACCCTGCTCTGCCTCCTCAGCTACTTCTTTGCCTATGTACGGATGTACCAGGACGCCCGCAACGCTGTGGTGCCCTTCAACGCGGTGAACACTCGGGCACGCAACACTGTGCTCTTCTACTGTGGAATGGTGTTCCTGCAGCTACTCCCTATGTTCCTCAAGATCACCTCAGATGCTCTGTGGGAGCTGGAGGGCACAGGGGCCATGATGACTGCCCTCTCCGGGGCTGGGACCTCGCTGTCAGCCGGAACTCTGCACATCTCCCTCCTGATCCTCATCATGGTGCCTCCCTGCATCAACCCACTTATATTTGGCATTCGCAATTGGGAGGTACGTCAGGCGCTTTTCAGACTCTTCCGGTGGAAGGGCGAACGCCCTGAGCTGGAGCTGGAGAGGACGTGGGTGAGGTCACAGCACAGGGCAGGTGTGTTGGAATGAGGCAGAGGAGAGGTGGGAGAGATGTCTCCCAGAAATGGCAGCTGAGAAGAGAGATGATGAGATGCATTCAATTTGGAATGAGACAGACACAGAAACTTGGGAAGGGAATTTACAGTAAGGACCAAACTACAGTAACGACCAAAGTACAGTGAGGACCAAAGTACAGTGAGGACCAAAGTACAGTAAGGACCATAATACAGTAAGGACCATAATACAGTAAGGACCAAAGCAGAGTAAGGACTAAAAATACAATTTTTATAATATTATACTGAATATATAATTATCTGTACCATGCATTTATAGTTGGCCAATGCGTGCTATTTCATCAAGCTTCAATACAAGTGTTGGTGTAGTGTTTCAGAAGGCAGCTGATATTGTATTTAGAAAATTGGTTCTCATTTACAAGGGCAAATGCATTTTCACATGCTGAGATGCTAGAGTGACTACCACAGGCTTTTACTGTTCTTTTACTTTTTCGTCTTTCAATATCTTTGGGCTCCCGAGTGGCACAGCAGTCTAAGGCACTGCATCTCAGTGCTAGAGGCATCACTACAGACACCCTGGTTCGATTCCAGGCTGTATCACAACTGGCCGTGATTGGGAGTCCCATAAGGCGGCGCACAATTGGCTCAGTGTCATCTGGGTTAGGATTTGGCCGGTGTAGGCTGTCATTGTAAATAAGAATTTGTTCTTAACTGGCTTACCTAGTTAAATATATATATATATCTCAGTCCTGCAGTTGAAGATGTTTTTACTTTACTCAAATTTTATTGGTCACATACACATGTTTAGCAGATGTTATTGTGGGTGTAGCGAAATGCTTGTGTTCCTAGCTCCAACAGTGCAGTAGTATCTAACAATTCACAACAATATACACAAATCTAAAGTAAAAGAATGGAATTAAGAAATATCTAAATATTAGGACGAGCAATGTCGGAGTGGCATTGACTAAAATACAGTAGAATAGAAGACAGTATGTACATATGAGATGAGTAAAGCAGTATGTAAACATTATTAAAGTGACTAGTGTTCCATTATTAAAGTGACCAGTGATACAGGCAGAAGATGAAAGGAATATGTTCTGTCTTCTCGATCGAAGCAGTGAGGATGAGAGCAACACAGTGGCATGTGGATAAATGTTTTAAGGTCAAATGCATCCATTTCTGGGTAACAGTTAAGAACCTTACTGTGATTGTTTTCAATTCAAATGGTCAAAAAGAAACAAAAATAGCTTCTTAGCAAAGAGTCATTTCTCAAGCAAGAATTTTGCTTGGATTTGTCTGGGAGTGGAGTGGGGAGGGGAAAACCGAAAACGATCTGTTATTGTCAGAGAGGTTTGGAACTCTCTTTCTTATTGGTCTCATTGGTCACCAGGCAGGTGTTGTATTTTTTTATTGAATGTTCTGAGAGTATGTTATTATTTCTTATATTATTGTTTATACAGGAGCAGCTGCCTTCATGGCCAGGTCTCCCTTGGAAAAAACTCAGGTTGGCATTTATTGTCATGAAGGCAGCTCTGCAGAGTGGTCACTAGCTGGTACAGCCACAGAGTCATAGAATTGGATGTTAAACCAAACCCTAACCACACTGATTTAAAAACGAACCCTAACATTAACCACACTGCTAACCCTAATGCCTAACCCTAACATGAAATGAAGACCAAAAAGCTAATTTTTGTTTCCATACATTTTTACAATATAGCCCATTTTGACTTTGCAGCTGGCCCATCTACCAGGAAATAGATCAGTTCTGTCTCCAGGACAAGATTCATGACAATAGCCCTGCGGATGATTATTATAAATGTTTATCTTTGTGCGATTTTCTAGATATAAATGGATTTAAAACATTGTCTCCTGAAGTTTCAAAAGCTTTGACTATCAGCCAGAAACGACCATAACATATTTCATCAACTTTGATACATAGGCTACTCTTGTTTTATAGTTATTTTCCTCAAGTGAAACAAGGTCAGGTGATTTTCAGATGATCACATCTGGATTACTCAACATTAAAACATTAAAATGAAGCATGTTTTTAAAATGTATCTATTGTCATGAGAATGGTGAATAATTGTATTTCTGTTATAACATTGTCTTCAGTATTTATATTGTCTTTCATTCTGTGTTTGCTTCCAATTGAAGCAAAAGGGTTCTGATTAGATTTTGCATTGACATAATGAACCCATATTATTTTATGCACTACATAATCTGTGTAAATGATTGCTTTCAGGATTGATTCATCAACTGATTGTGATGTCACATTTTCAGACATAAAGATTTATAATTGTATGTATTGTGTTGTTATTCTTTTCGTGGAGATGAGTGTCACCGGATATTGCATAATAATTGATAATTGGCTGTTAATAAATTGGTGGTAGTGGTTCACGTTGAATCAATACCCTGTTGCCTGGTAGAAATTAGGAATCATTTGACCTGCTGCTATTTTCCATATTTCCATTCCTCCTCCGCAGAGCCATTGGCTACTCTTAGACCCCCCTAGTGTTACATCATTGTAATGTCAAACATGTTCTCCGCTCAAATCAAAGGCTATTGGTCGTGTACATAGTTTAGCAGGTGTTATAGCAGTGTAGCGAAATGCTTATGTTACTAGCTCCTAACAACAACTATTCCTAGATGATATTACAGTAATGCCAACTGGTTATCTAGTGTGGAGTTGCATTAGCCTCGAGGTAGGGCTATGGTGGGAATAAGGGTTGCTGGTGAAACCAAAGTCAACGTTCTGCCATACTGGGCTCAAACCAGTGATCCTGTCACGGTTGTCGTCGGGGAATGAGGACCAAAAAATTAACCTTATATACTGGCCAGGACGTGACAGATCCTCTGTTCGCAAACCTAGTGATGGGCATTCCGGCTCTTTTCAGTGAGCTGGCTCTTTTGGCTCCCAAATGGCTCTTTAAAAAAAATATCTATATATAGTGTTTTAAGTCAAACAGTTTGTGATAGTTTGACTATGATTGGTGTTAAAACAATTCTAATTAAATTATTAAATGAAATCATACTCTACCTTAACCACAATGTATTTTAAAATGCATTGGTTTGTTATGAAAAAGAATGCTATTAAACATTTGCATTTAAAGTATAACCTTTTAATGTATATAAACAAACTACTGCTCATATACATATATAATACTGGATTAAATAATGATGTAGTAATAACTGCTTACTGTACCTCTCTCCACTGATCTCCACAGTGAGCTTCCAGGACTCTGCACACCTCCTCCACCACCTCCCATTCCTCTGGGTCAGAGCATCAACAGGTGCATTGACAATGGCCAGGGTAGAGATGATGGCATCCTTTGACTCAAGAAACCGCTTGTTAGCTGCATTGTCGCTAACGCAACAGACCACTTTTCCATCTACTTGCCATTCTCTGGCCACTCTCAACAGTTCCTCTGCCAAGTGCTCTGAGGTGTGTCTGTCGCTAAACTCAAAGCAGTCTAGAAGACAGCTAGACATTGAAAAATCTTCAATGAAGTGGCATGTAACCGACATGTAAGAAGTGGTTACCCTTGATGTCCAGCAGTCACTGGTAAGGCAAACTGTAGTAGCTTTCTGGACTCCTTCCCACACTAAAAGCCTGTGTGCTCTCGTACAGCTGTGGAATAAGTGATTTTGAAAGGGTTTTCCTGCTTGGAATTGTGTACATTGGATTTAGACTATTGCTATAATTTCTAAAACCTCTGTCCTCCACGATCGAAAATGGCTGGAAGTCGGTGGCAATCATTTTAGCCAATGCAATATGAATTTGCCCTTGTTTTGCTACAGACTTAGACTTTGGCATAAACTGGTCCATAGGAGACTGCGTTGCTGTGGGTCGCGGAGTAGGCCTACTTGACTGAGTGGATACATCTCCACGTGTGGAGGTGCTGGCTCCACCACTATCACTAGCAGGCCCGCTAGTTTCTGGAAGTGCCGCTACAGTTAGCTTCACAGTTGGGTGCACAGTTCACATATGCCGGTGTAGGTTGTGCGTAGAACAGGCTTTCTATGAGATTTTGTTTTGGCAAATTCTACACTGTGTTCTAACATTGTCTACATTATTAAAATGCATCCAAGTGCTACTGTGCTTCCGACTCATTTTCCAGCTGTTGTTTTCACAGCTGTCCTTCCTCTCTCTCCTCGGCTGCTAAGTGTGTGACGGTGAGTGAGTTGGCTCGGCCCTCCCTCACGCATCTTTGGTTCATTGGTTGACTCTGCGTGTCTGATTGACAGGAACGACAGGTGAGGCTGTTAGTCTGAGTGTAACGGGGTGCGTACTGGCGGCAGAGAAGTCAGGCGCAGGAGAGCGAAAACTGATTTACAACAGTGTTGTTTAATAAACATAAAAACCACCGTAAACAGAACAATCAATGAATGGGTCAAACAAAACCCGGTTTCCACCAGCATAACATACACAAGCACTACCAGAAACAATTCCGGACAAGGACATGGGGGGAACAGAGGGTTAAATACACAACATGTAATTGATGGAATTGAAACCAGGTGTGAGGGAAGACAAGACAAAACCAATGGAAAATGAAAGGTGGATCGGCGATGGCTAGAAGGCCGGTGACGTCGTCCGCCCGAAGTAGGAGAGGGACCGACTTCGGAGGAAGTCGTGACACTGAGCAGACAGTCAGAACGAAATGCGCTTGAGCATTTAGGCCTATATTATTATATATATTTAGTTTTTTGTTGAATTAGTTAATTCTATTCATTTAAATCTTTTGATTATTCATATCTTAATTTGTTTGTGTTTTTAATAAATAGATTTGGGTCTTCTGATATGCGAGCCGACTCGATCGCGAACGACCCATCACTAAAATAATCATGAACATTGTGCCATCTGGCTTACTTATAATAAGGAATTTGAAACGATTTACACTTTTATTTTTGATACTTAAGTATATTTTAGCCATTACATTTACTTTTGATACTTAAGTATATTTAAAACCAAATACTTTTAGACTTTTACTCAAGTAGTATTTTACTACGTGACTTTTTTTAATAAATTTTTTATTTCACCTTTATTTAACCAGGTAGGCAAGTTGAGAACAAGTTCTCATTTACAATTGCGACCTGGCCAAGATAAAGCAAAGCAGTTCGACACATACAACAACACAGAGTTACACATGGAGTAAAACAAATATACATTCAATAATACAGTAGAAAATAAGTCAATATAAAATGTGAGCAAATGAGGTGAGATCAGGGAGGTAAAGGCAAAAAAGGCCATGGTGGCAAAGTAAATACAATATAGCAAGTAAAACACTGGAATGGTAGATTTGTAGTGGAAGAAAGTGCAAAGTAGAAATAGAAATAATGGGGTGCAAAGGAGCAAAATAAATAAATAAATACAGTAGGGGGAAGAGGTAGTTGTTTGGCCTAAATTATAGATGGGCTACGTACAGGTGCAGTGATCTGAGAGCTGCTCTGACAGCTGGTTCTTAAAGCTAGTGAGGGAGATAAGTGTTTGCAGTTTCAGAGATTTTTGTAGTTCGTTCCAGTCATTGGCAGCAGAGAACTGGAAGGAGAGACGGCCAAAGGAGGAATTGGCTTTGGGGGTGATCAGAGAGATATACCTGCTGGAGCATGTGCAACAGGTGGGTGCTGCTATGATGACCAGTGAGCGGAGATAAGGGGGGACTTTACCTAGCAGGGTCTTGTTGATGACCTGGAGCCAGTGGGTTTGGCGACAAGTATGAAGCGAGGGACAGCCAACGAGAGCGTACAGGTCGCAGTGGTGGGTAGTATATGGGGCTTTGGTGACAAAACGGATGGCACTGTGATAGACTGCATCCAGTTTATTGAGTAGGGTATTGGAGGCTATTTTGTAAATGACATCGCCGAAGTCGAGGATTGTTAGGATGGTTTTACGAGGGTATGTTTGGCAGCATGAGTGAAGGATGCTCTATTGCGTAATAGGAAGCCAATTCTAGATTTAACTTTGGATTGGAGATGTTTGATGTGAGTCTCGAAGGAGAGCTTACAGTCTAACCAGACACCTAGGTATTAGTAGTTGTCCACAGATTCTAAGTCAGAACCGTCCAGAGTAGTGATGCTGGATGGGTGGGCAGGTGCAGGCAGTGATCGGTTGAAGAGCATGCATTTAGTTTTACTTGTATTTAAGAGCAGTTGGAGGCCACGGAAGGAGAGTTGTATGGCATTGAAGCTCGTCTGGAGGGTTGTTAACACAGTGTCCAAAGAAGGGCCAGAAGTATGCAGAATGGTGTCGTCTGCGTAGAGGTGGATCAGAGACTCACCAGCAGCAAGAGCGACATCATTGATGTATACAGAGAAAAGAGTCGGCCCAAGAATTGAACCCTGTGGCACCCCCATAAAGACTACCAGAGGCCCGGACAACAGGCCATCCGATTTGACACATTGAAATCTATCAGAGAAGTAGTTGGTGAACCAGGCGAGGCAATCATTTGAGAAACCAAGGCTATTGAGTCTGCCGATGAGGATGTGGTGATTGACAGTCGAAAGCCTTGGCCAGGTCAATGAATAAGGCAGCACAGAATTGTTTCTTATCGATGGCGGTTACGATATCGTTTAGGACCTTGAGCGTGGCTGAGGTTCACCCATGACCAGCTCTGAAACCAGATTGCATAGCGGAGAAGGTGCGGTGGGATTGGAAATGGTCGGTAATCTGTTTGTTGAATTGGCTTTCGAAGACTTTAGAAAGGCAGGGCAGGATAGATATAGGTCTGTAGCAGTTTTGGTCAAGAGTGTCCCCTCCTTTGAAGAGGGGGATGACAGCAGCTGCTTTCCAATCTTTGGGAATCTCAGACGACACGAAAGAGAGGTTGAACAGGCTAGTAATAGGGGTAGCAACAATTTCTGCAGATAATTTTAGAAAGAAAGGGTCCAGATTGTCTAGCCCGGCTGATTTGTAGGGGTCCAGATTTTGCAGCTCTTTCAGAACATCAGCTGACTGGATTTGGGAGAAGGAGAAATGGGGAAGGCTTGGGCGAGTAGCTGTGGGGGGTGCAGTGCTGTTGACCGCGGTAGGGGTAGCCAGGTGGAAAGCATGACCAGCCGTAGAAAAATGCTTATTGAAATTCTCAATTATAGTGGATTTATCAGAGGTGACAGAGTTTCCTATCCTCAGTGCAGTGGGCAGCTGGGAGGATGTGTTGTTATTCTCCATGGACTTTACAGTGACCCAGAACTTTTTTGAGTTTGTGTCGCAGGAAGCAAATTTCTGCTTGAAAAAGCTAGCCTTGGCTTTTCTAACTGCCTGTGTATATTGGTTTCTAACTTCCCTGAAAAGTTGCATATCACGGGGGCTGTTCAATGCTAATGCAGAACGCCACAGGATGTTTTTGTGTTGGTTAAGGGCAGTCAGGTCTGGAGAGAACAAAGGGCTATATCTGTTCCTGGTTCTAAATTTCTTGAATGGGGCATGCTTATTTAAGATGGTGAGGAAGGCATTTAAAAAAAATAACCAGGCATCCTCTACTGACGGGATGAGGTCAATATCCTTCCAGGATACCCAGGCCAGGCCGATTAGAAAGGCTTGCTCGCTGAAATGTTTCAGGGTGCGTTTGACAGTGATGAGTGGAGGTCATTTGACCGCTGACCCATTACGGATGCAGACAATGAGGCAGTGATCGCTGAGATCTTGGTTGAAAACAGCAGAGGTGTATTTAGAGGGCTAGTTGTTTAGGATGATATCTATGAGGGTGCCCGTGTTTATGGCTTTGGGGTGGTACCTGGTAGGTTCATTGATAATTTGTGTGAGATTGAGGGCATCAAGCTTAGATTGTAGGATGGCCGGGGTGTTAAGCATGTCCCAGTTTCGGTCACCTAGTAGCACGAGCTCTGAAGATAGATGGGGGGCAATCAGTTCACATATGGTGTCCAGAGCACAGCTGGGGGCAGAGGGTGGTCTATAGCAGGCGGCAACGTTGAGAGACTTGTTTTTAGTGTTTACTTGTTTTTTTACTTTCACTTTTACTTAAGTCATTTTCTATTAGGGTATCTTTTGATTTGACTCTAGTATGACAATTGGGTATTTTTTCCACCACTGCGTGCACACAACTCAGGTCATTAGAGATTATATGGAAACATGCAGGACAGACTCCAGTTCATTAGAGGTTATATGGACACCTGCTTGGTCCATATTGGTAAGGTTAGGCCAGGGGTTTGTATTGTGTTGTTACCAGTGGCGGATTTAGGTATAGGCGACGTAGGCAGCCGACCAGGGCGGCATCTTGACGGGGGCGGCACAAGGGCGCCCACACAAAAAAAATTTGGAATGGTGACATTTGCAAGATCGGTTTTCTATCGCTCATTTGCACGTCACGTCAATGATATCATGTCACTGTGTGGGACTGTGGGTCAATTAACCTTGTCGGAGTGGACGCCCTGATTCTAGTTTGTAAACTAGGCAGGCTACTGCCTGGGAAGGTCACCCACTCAGAAGTACGAGATGGGGAGGGGGGCGGGTGTAGATTAACCTCAGGTCTCCCAACTGGAAGCCTGAGGTAGAGGGAGCGGGGGAATCTATCAAATAGCACACCTCTAACTTTGTACAGTACTAATGCAATTAGTTAAATCAGTCACACTACGAAATGCTACCAAATAAACCACAATTCATTCCTAATACTATGAATATATAGTTACAGACATATTGTTGCATATTTTTCTGGTTTGTGCGAAATCGTTAAGAATAATATAAAACCAGTCTGCACACAACCAAGGTGAATTGGTTTAGTCTTGACTCCAGTGTTGCCAACTCCTCAGTAAGGAAAGTAGCTATTGACTGTCCTAAAAGTTGCTAGAAGTTGCTAAAAGACGTCATCACCTCGTGGGAGAGACAAAAAGTGAGTAAAAAAAACGAAATATGTTTTGAACAACAAATTAACTTTCTTCTGTCGATTATTGTTTTTTTAAATGTCACAATTCCAACCCTCCTCCTTTATGGGGGCGGCAGGTAGCCTAGTGGTTAGAGCGTTGGACTAGCAACGAGAAGGTTGCAAGATTGAACCCCCGAGCTGACAATGTTAAAATCTGTCATTCTGCCCTGAACAGGCAGTCAACCCACTGTTCCTAGGCGTCATTGAAAATAAGAATTTGTTCTTAACTGACTTGCCTAGTTAAATAAAGGTAAAATAAAATAAAAATTTGGGCTTGGGACTGGCAAAAGTGACCCAAAAGAGACACTCCGGCCGAGTTACTTAGTTTTTTATTTATTTAATGTTATATTTAAAAAAACTTTTTTTTTAGTATATATACATCCAGCCCTGAATATAAGCCAGGGCGGGATCAGCCAGCGGCGGCTTACGCATGCACGATTCATTTGCAGTCTGGACGTGGAGGGGTGAACACCTCCTGCTCTGACTGCAGCTGGGAGGGACTGCTGCGTGAGGACTGGGCCGCCTGTGAGTGCTTTGGGATGGGGGTGGGGCCCACGGCAGCACCCGCTGCTCGTTGAGAAGAGTAAGAACGATACGTGCTTTCACATCAGAGTCTCCAAAAGTCTCCAATAACACCAGAAAAAGTTGCTAGATTTGTCGCTAGTCGCTTTTTTGAAAATGTGTCGCTAGAGGGGTCTGAATACTCGCTAAATATAGCGACAAAGTTGCTAAATTGGCAACACTGCTTGACTCTTGGTTGACAGTGTTCGGGGATGGGTAATGTATTGATGCTCGGGTGCCAAATCAACACAAATTTGTTTCTATTTGTCTTTGTTACTTCTTTTTTATATTTACGAGTCTTATTTTTGTATATATTGTTTAGATTTATAAAGTTTTAGATGTTATGATTATGTATTTGTGTTGCTTTTTGGGGGGAGGGCAGGGGTGTGGGGTGCTGAAGGGGGGGTTCACCCAGGTAGCCATACAAGCTAGAACTGCCACTGGTTGTTACCACGGCGATCTAGTTCATCTCCTGAAGCCATGCTGCAGTACTTCATATATTCTCAACTAGTTTCATAGTCCGTTGTCTGAGTACATCAGCATTTATAATGATTACATTAGGAGTACTGGCACTGAGCCCCCCCTCCCCCCTTCAGTGCCAGTGCTTCTGACATATACTGAAAGGTGGTACAAGGCAAGGGGATGTGAGGGATAAAAGTCCTTAAGCTGTCATTTTGTTTTTCATGAGCTACTGTTACTTAGTAAATTACAATCTAAGTAACAGTACTCTACCCTGTCTCTATACCCAGAGGGAGTGTGCCGGTTCTTAGTTGTCCACAAGTTGACCTTTGGCCTTTTTGGTATGTCAGTGCCCTGTTAGCCACAGTATTGCATTAGCCTATCAGTGGCTTACATAAACTTGGCCAAACAAGACTACTATTTGACCATGCACTAAACACATGCCTTGATATACATGCCATTGTCATTTGAGAGCCATGTGTCTAATGAGAGGCAAGACATGCACAAAACCCAGTTCATTAGAGGTTATATGGACACCTGCTGCACAGACTTCAGTTCATTAGAGGTTATATGGACACCTGCTGCACAGACTTTAGTTCATTAGAGGTTATATGGACACCTGCAGCACAGATTCCAGTTCATTAGAGGTTATATGGACACCTGCTGCACAGATTCCAGTTCATTAGAGGTTATATGGACACCTGCAGCACAGATTCCAGTTCATTAGAGGTTATATGGACACCTGCAGCACAGATTCCAGTTCATTAGAGGTTATATGGACACCTGCTGCACAGATTCCAGTTCATTAGATGTTATATGGACACCTGCTGCACAGATTCCAGTTCATTAGAGGTTATATGGACACCTGCAGCACAGATTCCAGTTCATTAGAGGTTATATGGACACCTGCAGCACCGATTCCAGGCCCCAGATTCACAAAACATTTCTTACGCAAACACTTAAGAAGCTTCTTAAGAAAAAAACAAGTTCATAAGATAGTTCGTAAGTGCAATTCCTCAACAATATCTTAAGATTTTATGATTTTCTTATGAACTTTTCAAATATCTTCTTATAAATCTTAAGATGTCTGTTGCTAGGCAACCATTTTAGCTAGCTATCTAGCTAGCAATGGCAATTATGTTATCATATTTCATACTGAGATTACTGTTCTAAAACATGTTCTTGTGTTTAAAATAATCAATACTGAAACTTTCTGATTAAGTTTGTGAGTGAATTAAACATGTTCAATTGCTTTCATGAGCTTATTCTCTCACTGCCATGAGTTTAGGACAAGGGTTTAGCGATCTTGGAATTAAGAACAAATCCAATAACTTTTTTTTTCTAGAATCACATAAGAAATACCACAATAACATTTCCAATAACCTTTTTGAGGAATAGCAACTTTGCTTAACTTTCTTCTTAAGGAAACCTGCAGCACAGACTCCAGTTCATTAGAGGTTATATGGACACCTGCTTGGTTCATATTGGCAGGGTTTAAACTAGGGGTCTGTGTTGTGTTGTTACTATGGCAATCTAGTTCACCTCCTGAAGCCATGCTGCAGTAAGTTATGAATAGATTCTCAACTAGTTCCATAGTCCATTGTCAGAAATATTTGCAAAGAAGAATGGAAGAAACTCCCCAAATATAGGTGTGCCAAGCTTGTAGCATCTTACCCAAGAAGACTCGAGACTATAGTCTCTGCCCAAAGGTGCTTCAACCAAGTACTGAGTAAAGGGTATGAATACTTATGTAAATGTAATATTTCTGTTTTTTATTTATAATACATTAGCAAAAATGTATAAACTGTTTTTGCTTTGTAATTTATTTGGTATTGTGTGTAGATTGATGAGGGGGAAAAAAACAATTTAATACATTTTAGAATAAGGCTGTAACGTAACAAAATGTGGAAAAAGTCAAGGGGTTTGAATACTTTCCGAATGAACTGTAAGTACATGTTATGTTTGACTGAGTAGATGATGCAGTGTGTGTGTGAGTATGATGGACCCTGTGAGTGTGCATAGAGACCCCCCAAAAACCCACAAATGTCACAGAGTTAAAGCAGTTCTGCATGCAAGAGTGGTAGAAAAATTAATCAACAGTGATGTGAGAGACTGATCAACAACTACAGGAAGCATTTGGTTGCAGTCATTGTAGCCAAAGGTGGCCAACCAGTTATTGCTTGTAAAGGGGACATTTACTTTTTCACACAGGGGAATTTAATGTTGTATAACTTTGTTCATTTGTTAATACATTTACATTTACATTTTAGTCATTTAGCAGACGCTCTTATCCAGAGCAACTTACAGTAGTGAATGCATACATTTCATACAATTTCATACTTTTTTTTTTTTCTGTGCTGGCCCCCCGTGGGAAACGAACCCACAACCCTGGTGTTGCAAACACCTTGCTCTACCAACTGAGCTACAGGGAAGGAACCTTACAATTTAATAAGGTTCCCTTTATCTAATATTAGGTTTTGGTTGAAGAGCTGCTAACATTCAGTATCGAAAATATGCAAAACTTTGGGAAAATCAGGAAGGGGGCAAATACTTTTTCACGGTACTGTACAAGGAAAGGGGAAGTGAGCGATAAAAGTGCTTAAGCTGTCATTTTGTTTTCATGAATTTCACAAATGTGATGTTATTGATGTTATTGATGTTATGTAAAGCCTATACCATGTAAACACATATCAGTGAACAACAGACAATAAATAACTATCTAATCTAACCACATGTAATAAATAAATACAAATGGACTGGAATATAGTTGGATGAATTAGACATTTACATCTGCAATTGTTAGTTATGTAACCATTTGTAAGGACATCTCACTGTACTGTTTGGCAGTTTAAACAAAAACTTTTCATGCATCTCCTTGTGCCATCAGGTAACAGTGTGTCTTCTTTGGTTGTTTTCCTTTTTATGAATGTCCTTTTATAATCAGGCAACAGTGTGGTTGATGCTCATACTCTCACAGAAAAATCATTTGGATTCCAGGACTGAAATAATGTGAGCTATGAGTGACAACAAGGTAAACAGGTTCGTACATTTATATGTTTCGAAGTACAACTGCTCTTTTTTTAAAATTGTGTCTCTGTGTGATTATACTTGGCTCAAACACCAGGGACTTTACTGCCAATTATTAGTCTCAACTCGTCCTCTCAGTTAGGTAACCTGTCAGTTCACAGGAAACTCTCAACCCTTCCTCTCAGTTGATTTAGGACTCAGATTGCACTTCCTATGGCTTCCACTAGATGTCAACAGTCTTAAGAAATTGTTTCAGGCTTGTATTCTGAAAAATGAGGGAGCAAGACCACTCTGAGTCAGTGGATAGTGGAAAGTCCCCAGACCTGTTTCTGCGCACGACCAAGAGCGCGCCTTTCTTGTTTTTATTTTATATTGACGAAGCAATTGTCCGGTTGAAATATTATTGATTATTATAACTAAAAACAACCTGAGGATTGATTATAAACATCGTTTTGACATGTTTCTGCGAACTTTACTGATACTTTTTGGATTTTTTGTCTGCCTGTTGTGACCGCCTTAGAGCCATTGGATTACTGAACAAAACGTGCCAACAAAACTGAGGTTTTTGGATATAAAGAGGGACTTTATCGAACAAAACAAACATTTATTGTGTAACTGGGAGTCTTGTGAGTGCAACCATATGAAGATCATCAAAGGTAAGTGATTAATTTTATCGCCATTTCTGACTTTTGTTACTCCTCTACTTGGCTGGTTACTGTTTGTAATGTTTTGTCTGCTGAGCGCTGTCCTCAGATAATCGCATGGTTTGCTTTCGCCGTAAAGCCTTTTGAAATCTGTCACAACGGTTGGATTAACAAGAAGTTAATCTTTAAACTGATGTATAACACTTGTATGTTTTATGAATTTTTATTATGAGTATTTTGGTTTTTGAATTTGGTGCTCTGCAATTTCACCGGATGTTGGCCAGGTGGGACGGTAGCGTCCCACATACCCTAGAGAGGTTTTAAGGCAGTTTATACAACATTACAATACATTCACAGATTTCACAACACACTGTGTGCCCTCAGGCCCCTACTCCACCACTACCACATATCTACAGTACTAAATCCACCACTACCACATATCTACAGTACTGTGTGTGTGTACGTATAATCCCTGGCTTGTTTTAAAGAATTCAAAGTTGGGCTGTACAACATGCAAAAAGGTAGGGCGCTTGGGTCTAGCAGCAAATGGAGGGAATAAACTAGCACAGTACAGTAAATTAAAATCCAATGCGGATCTCAAAGTGGAGTCTTACCATGACAGCTTCCTGACTAGATAACTCATTCAAAGAGCTCTGAGTGTGTGAATTTATACGGTTTATTTTTCAGTTTCCAAGGAAACAGTTTATTGTGATTACTGGAGTGACCCTGCACCTTGCTATTCTTGTAATAAATTACAACATAAAAAAGCTATAGTTGAAATAAATGACCTTTCTTCTTGAATACAGAGCAAGAGAACTGAACACTTCTTCTGGTACCTGCACAGTGAGGTGTCGGGCTGCCAGTTCTGTTGTTAGCGTATGGTGCTGGAGAACTACCTGCTGGGCTGTGGCCGTGGTGCTGGAGTTCTACCTGCTGGGTCATCCAGTGGTGCTGGAAGCCTACCTCCTGGCTGTGTCTGGGGTGCTGGAGTTCTACCTGCTGGGCTGTGGCCATGGTGCAGGAGGCCTACCTGTTGGCTTTGGCCGTGGTGCTGGAACCCTCACCTGCTGGCTGTGGTGCTGGAGGCCTACCTGCTGGGCTGTGGCCATGGTGCAGGAGGCCTACCTGTTGGCTTTGGCCGTGGTGCTGGAACCCTCACCTGCTGGCTGTGGTGCTGGAGGCCTACCTTCTGGCCGTGTTGCTGGAGGCCTCACCTGCTGGGCTGTGGCCGTGTTGCTGGAGGACTACCAGCTGGGCCG
This sequence comes from Salmo trutta, assembly GCF_901001165.1. Taxonomy (NCBI): domain Eukaryota; kingdom Metazoa; phylum Chordata; class Actinopteri; order Salmoniformes; family Salmonidae; genus Salmo; species Salmo trutta. The sequence goes on along the minus strand of NC_042986.1, from coordinate 37,756,396 downwards.
TGGTGCTGGAGGCCTACCTGCTGGCTGTGGCCATGTTGCTGGAGGCCTACCTGCTGGCTGTGGCCATGGTGTTGGAGGACTACCAGCTGGGCCGTGGTGCTGGAGGCCTACCTGCTGGCTGTGGCCATGTTGCTGGAGGCCTACCTGCTGGCTGTGGCCATGGTGTTGGAGGCCTACCTGCTGGGCTGTGACCATGGTGTTGGAGACCTACCTGCTGGGCCGACCCGTGGTTCTGGAGACTTACCTGCTGGGCTGTCCCGTGGTGCTGGAGCCCTACCTGTTGGGCTGTGACCATGGTGCTGGAGGACTCACCTGCTGTGCTGTGGCCAGGTCATTCTGAGCAGCTTCATGACAGAGAGGTGCAGGCCGTGGAGGCTCTATGTGAGGTGGTCAAGAGACTACCTTGTCCCCCTGACAAGACTGACCTTCCATCCACAGGTGTGGTTCTGACCTCTGACCTGGGATGTTGAGCATAGAACAACAGTAAAACATTTAGTCAACCTCCCATTGGGTCATTGTGGAATAAATATATTGCTGTGTACTGTGGAGTGGTTATACAGTTGACCTTGGAGTGTTATAAAATGAAATTTGATAGTATCAAAAAAAGCTGTTTGAGAGATTGGTAACACTTATTGACTGCTACTTTCTTGATGTTTGTTTCTCAGTTGCCCAAAGGCTTCAGGAGCTCCTGAGGACATGGAATCTCCCATCATACTTCCAAATGCCCTTTGACCCACGCATCAGGGCATCCTGGTAAGGTTTTTTTTCAGTGTCTGTATGGCAGGAAGGGACATTTTTAACCACAGTGTGTTTTTGCTGCCACTCTAACATCAATGAGTCCTGAGTTGAACTTGATTTATTTTAATTATCACTGTTGTTGATTGTCATTTCATAATCATAATACACTAACGGTCGCTTCTCTCTGGCCGGTACCAATCCCAGTCCTGCAATCTCTACAACCCTAGCTGGACAGGTGCAAGGTTATGGCCTCCAAGAAGAAGCCTCTGTGGTTTTTGCCTGCATGGACTCTCCATGTCCTTCTGGTCCCCCTGTAAGAATAATCTTCAAACAGGGAGATGACCTTCAGCAGGACATGCTTGTGATTCAGGTGAGGGAAGACTAGCTAAATGATAGCCAGAAAATATGATCTTTAAAAGTGATTATATGATTGAAAGTGTTTCTTATTTAATCATTAGTCCTTTTTGATTAACATTTGACTGATCATCTTGCATGTTAACTTTAGACATTTCACCAAATAATAATTCAAGGAATATTACTCAAAAAAATACTTAAATATTCAGTCTCCAATTGAATTGCACGGGTCACAATCATTGATGATGACTTGGTTATCGGTATTGGTAGATGCTAAGGGGGATCCTTGGGAATACCATGCCCTAAACCATAACCTAACCCTAAGTTTTTTGTACACTAGCTTCAAACAGCTGAAAATACAATATTTTTGGTTATTGAACATATACAGTACCAGTCAAAAGTTTGGACACACCTACTGATTCCAGGTTTTTTCTTTATTTTTACTATTTTCTGCATTGTAGAATGATAGTGAAGACATCAATACTATGAAATAACACATATGGAATCATGTAGTAACCAAAAAAGTGTTATATCAAAATATATTTTATATTTGAGATTCTTCAAAGTATCCACCCTTTGCCTTGATGACAGCTTTGCACACTCTTGGAATTCTCTCAACCAGCCTCATGAGGTAGTCACCTGGAATGCAGTTAAATTAACAGGTGTGCCTTGTAAAAAGTTAATTTGTGGAATTTCTTTCCTTAATGCGTTTGAGCCAATCAGTTGTGCTGTGGCAAGGTAGAGGTGGTATACAGAAGATAGCCCTATTTGGTAAATGACCAAGTCCATATTATGGCAAGAACAGCTCAAATAAGCAAAGAGAAACGACAGTCTATCATTACTTTATGACATGAAGGTCAGTCAATTTTGAAAATGTCAAGAACTTTGAAAGTTTCTTCAAGCGCAGTCGCAAAAACCATCAAGGGCTATGATGGAACTGGCTCTCATGAGGACCGCCACAGGAATGGAAGATCTAGAGTTACCTCTGCTGCAGAGGATAAGTTCATTAGAGTTACCAGCCTCAGAAATTGCAGCCCAAATAAATGCTTCATAGAGTTCAAGTAACAGACACATCTAAACATCAACTGTTCAGAGGACTCTGTGAATCAGGCCGTCATGGTTGAATTGTTGCAAAGAAACCACTACTAAAGGACACCAATAAGAATAAGAGTCTTGCTTGGGCCAAGAAACACGAGCAATGGACATTAGACCGGTGGAAATCTGTCCTTTGGTCTAATGAGTCTACATGTGAGATTTTTGGTTCCAATCGCCGTGTCTTTGTGAGACGCAGAGTAGGTGAACGGATGATCTCTGCATGTGTGGTTCCCACTGTGAAGCATGGAAGATGAAGTGGGGGTGTTTTGCTGGTGACACTGTCAGTGATTTATTTTGAATTCAAAGCACACTTAACCAGCATGGCTACCACAGCATTCTGCAGCAATACTCCATCCCATCTGGTTTGCGCTTAGTGGGACTATCATTTGTTTTTCAACAGGAAATTACCCAACACACCTCCAGGCTGTGTAAGGGCTATTTGACCAAGAAGGAGAGGGATGGAGTTCTGCATCAGATCACCTGGTCTCCACAATCACCCGACCTCAACCCAATTGAGATGGTTTGGGATGAGTTGGACCGCAGAGTGAAGGAAAAGCAGCCAACAAGTGCTCAGCATTTGTGGGAACTCCAAGACTGTTAGAAAAGCATTCCAGGTGAAGCTGGTTGATAGAATGCCAAGAGTGAGCAAAGCTGTCATCAAGGCAAAGGGTGGCTATGTCACGCCCTGACCTGAGAGAGCCTTTTTTATGTCTCTATTTAGGTTTGGTCAGGGTGTGATTTGGGTGGGCATTCTATGTTCTATTTTCTATGTTTTGTATTTCTTTGTTTTGGCCTGGTATGGCTCTCAATCAGGGACATCTGTACTTCGTTGTCGCTGATTGGGAGCCATACTTAGGTAGCCCTTTTTCCCACCTGTCCTTGTGGGTAGTTAACTTTGTTTGTGGCACTTTGCCCTGTAAGCTTCACGGTCGTTTTGTATTGTTTATTGGTTTTGCTGGCGACATTCAATAAAAAGGAAAATGTACGCTCACCATGCTGCACCTTGGTCTACTTCATCCGACGGTCGTGACAGGCTACTTTGAAGAATCTCAAACGTAAAATATATTTTGATTTGTTTAACACAGTTTTTGGTTACTACATGATTCCATGTGTTTTTTCATAGTTTTGATGTCTTCACTAATATTCTACAATAAAGAAAATAGTAAAAATAAAGAAGAAGCCTGTAATGAGTAGGTGTGTCCAAACTTTTTACTGGTACTGTATTTCACAGCGGTTTAGATGGTTCAATGTTTCTCTACAGTAACTTGTTTTGTCACGTAAACTGAAATTAGGCAAACTATTAGAATTTTAGCAACCAGGAAATGGTGGCGCGATTTCTGTATATTGCACCTTTAAATGTTGACTGTAAAGCAGGCCTAGCTGGAGGGCATTTGTTTTGCAAACTCTGCCATCACATGCCTATATTGTACAGTACAGAAATGGTCTGTTGCTCGGTGTGTAATTGAATTAATTTAAAGGGCAACTACACCGTCCCCAAAATATATATTTGAATTTTTTTCCCAGACCTCAAAAATGGTCTCCTGATGTGGTTTATGCATTGTTGTGGACTTACATCACATTTTTGTCGTTTTTGTATAAAAAGTGTGAGTTAGAAACTGAAAAACTGAAAAATCTATTGGAAAACTCATAAAAACTATAGGAAAATATAGACATTTTCATACAGGGCACCTTTAATTTGCTGTGCGAGCCGTTTGGGAAATTAGTCTATCCACTTCTCCAGGTAACACAACACCACTGCTTCAAGTCATCCTCCAGGGATTTTTCCCCCTACAGGAAACAACACAGAGCATACATGCAGGGATAATCAACATGGTGTGAGAGTCCAGGTGATTCCAATGAGAGCAGCTGTGTGTATGATGGTAACAGGTGCGTATGATGACGGGTAGCCTGGCGCCCTCGAGCAACAGAGAGGGGGAGCGGGAGCAGGCGTGACAGTACCCGCACCCCCTCTAAGGGCGCCACCCGGCGTCCCACCTGGGCGAGCCAGACGGAGCGGCTGAGGCGTGACAGTCTGACGATCCCGCTGCGGCGTAGAAGCCCCATGGGCCGGCTGAAGCATGACATGGGATGGGAACCTGCCGAGCCAAACGGGGCAAGGAATCCTCTAGAGCCAGCTAGGGCTCGCCTCTTCACTTTTGACATTGAGACTGGTGTTTTGCGGGTACTATTTAATGAAGCTGCCAGTTGAGGACTTGTGAGGCGTCTGTTTCTCAAACTAGACACTCTAATGTACTTGTTCTCTTGCTCAGTTGTGCATCGACGCCTCCCACTCTTTTCATTCTGGTTAGAGACAGTTTGCGCTGTTCTGTGAAGGGAGTAGTACACAGCGTTGTACAAGATCTTCAGTTTCTTGGCAATTTCTCGCATGGAAAGCCTTAATTTCTCAGAACAAGAACAGACTGACAAGTTTCAGAACAAAGTGCTTTGTTTCTGGCCATTTTGAGCCTGTTACCGAACACACAAATGCTGATTCTCCAGATACTCAACTAGTCTAAAGAAGGCCAGTTTTATTGCTTCTTTAATTAGGAAAACAGTTTTAAGCTGTGCTAGCATAATTGCAAAAGTGTTTTCTAATGATCAATTATCCTTTTAAAGTGATAAACTTGGATTAGCTAACACAACGTGCCATTGGAACACAGGAGTGATGGTTGCTGATAAGGGGCCTCTGTACGCCTATGTAGATATTCCATAAAAAATATGCCGTTTCCAGCTACAATAGTCATTTACAACATTAACAATGTCTACACTGTATTTCTGATCAATATGATGTTATTTTTATGGACAAAAAAAATTGCTTTGACCCTAAGCTTTTGAACGGTAGTGTACATTTCTACAATTTATAGTTGGTTTTTAAGTCACTGAAATTTGGAACTATTGTAATTGTAACATATTGTCCTTTGTCCATGTATAGATTACCAATGGTCCCTAATTAGTCCCATTGGGATATCCAACGTCAACCCAAATTTACCACTGACATTACCATCGGGTCGTGTGAAGCTGCACTCCAAATTGATTATTACTTGTGTGCTGCCAGCTGTGGGCATGTGGGCAGGATTGAAACAATCCCAACCATAATTTACGTTGTGATGCAGTCACGAACCCAAGACTGACTTTATGGTCAAAATTATCCGACTGGTGTGTGACCGTGTGTCACGCTCTGACCTAGGAGAGCTGTGTTTTCTCTGTTTAGTTAGGTCAGGGTGTGATAGGGGGTGGGCATTCTAGGTTTTTGTTTTCTATGTTTTGGCCGGGTATGGTTTCCAATCAGAGGCAGCTGTCTATCGTTGTCTCTGACTGGAAGCCATACTTAGGCAGCCTTTTTCCCTTGGTTTGTGTGGGTAGTTGTTTTCTGTTTTGTTAGATTAACTTGACAGAACTGTCAGCTGTCATTTTTGGTTATTTGTATTCAGTGTTCATTTTCATAAAAATGTACGATGAGCACTCAACACGCTGCGCCTTGGTCCCCTTCATATGACGTCCATTACAGAACTACCCACCATGATTGGATCAAGCGGCGTGCCCGGGCAGAGATGGATACCTGGTCAACGGAGGATTGGATGGAGAGGAGAAACTGGACTTGGGGCCAGGTGATAGACAGGTATCGTAGCCTACTGGGGAAGAACGAGAGGCAGCCCCCCAATTTTTTTTTGGGGGGGGGGCACACGGGTAGTTTGGCGGGGCCAGGGGTGAGACCGGAGCCAACTCCCCGTGCTTATTGTGGTGAGCATGTGCCTGCCTCTCGCACTCTCCATCCAGTGCGCCTCCATAGCCCAGTACGTCCTGTGCCTGCTCCTGGCACTCTCCCTCCAGTGCGCCTCCATAGCCCAGTACGTCCTGTGCCTGCTCCTCGCACTCTTCCTCCAGCGTGCCTCCATAGCCCAGTACTTCCTGTGCCTGCTCCTCGCACTCTCCCTCCAGTGCGCCTCCATAACCCAGTATGGCCGGTGCCTGCTCCTCGCACTCTCCCTCCAGTGCGCCTCCATAACCCAGTATGGCCGGTGCCTGCTCTGAGCACCCTGTCCTCAGTGCGTCTCTCCAGTTCGGTGAGACCTGTTCCAGCTCCACGAGTAAAGCCTCCAGTGATAATCTATGGTCCGAAGCCTGTAGAGATGATCCATGGCACAAAGCCTCTAGTGATGATCCATTGCCCGGAGCCTGTAGGGATAATCCATGGCAAGAAGCCTGTAGGAATAATCCATGGCCCGGAGCCTGTAGAGATGATCCATGGCACAAAGCCTCCAGTGATGATCCATGGCACGGAACCTGTATTGATGATCCATGGCATGGAGCCTGCAGCAATGGTCCTCAGTCCGGAACCTACAATGACGCTCTCCAGTCCGATGCTTCCGGCGACGCTCCTCAGCCCGGAGCCTCCGGCGACGCTCCTCAGCCCGGAGCCTCCAGCGACGCTCCTCAGCCCGGAGCCTCCAGTGACGTTCCTCAGCCCGGAGCCTCCAGTGACGCTCCTCAGCCCGGAGCCTCCAGCGACGCTCCTCAGCCCGGAGTCTTCAACGGCGGTCTGCAGCCCGGAGTCTTCAGAGGCGGCATCTGCCCAGAGTCGTCAGCGGAGGTTGGCGTTCTAAAGCCCACGGTCTGGTTCCTCCGGACACACAGAAGCGGGGGAGGGGGGGGGGGGGGGGGGGGGGGGGGTCAGCGGGCGGTGGAGGTGCTACGCCCTGAACCAGAGCCGCCGCTCATTTACGATGAGCCCTCAACACGCTGCGCCTTGGTCCTCTTCATATGACGTCCGTTACATCGTGGCAAATATTCTACACTTTGTAGTGAATTTTGACAGTAGAATAAATGTTTCTAAATCATATCGACGTCACACAGGCTGTGTTCTAAATGAGAATTTGGTTTTTAAGGAGCAGTTGCTTTTTAAAGTTAATTTTTTCATCGTGGTGTCCTTGGTTTTTCCTTTTCGTGGTTTGAGTGCGAGTACCTATTTAATTGTACAGATATTTCTTCTTCCACACACCGGCCACCCTTCCATTGTAGCCTGAGTACAGGCCCTCACACTGGCTGTCTATGAATTCTTTTCAGATTCTGTTACTCAACAGAGCATCCTGATGCCAAAAATAGGAGCTTATTTAACACTTTTTTTCATCTACTACACTGTCTGATTTAACATTTTAATTACACAGATAGTTAAATGGGATCTATACATCAGGAAAAATTGATGCTTCCTTTTCTTCAGCCCTAGAGCATAGTCCATTCCTGGAAACCTAATTAGATCTAATTAATTGCACTATGCAGGTTTTCATTGTGAACTTCCATTATAATAAGAATGCTACAAATGTCACAATATAATTATTTTTAATGGTTAAAAATAAGTACACAAGTGTTTTTTTTGTGTTGGGAGTTACTAATTAGTGTACCAATTAGATATACTAACTAGAGTCTGTTTTGACTAGCAGCTTTGACATTCACAGTGGGCCCCAGGGAACATAGCTGCAGAACACATCACTAGATACACGTGTTTTATGTCTTTGGTGACCTTTTCATTAATGTTGACATTTTCTGTTTTATCTCGTCTTTTGTTTGACAAAGTGAGAAGTCTAATTTGTGCTCAAGACCAAAATAAAGTTAAGCAGTTTTGTATTATGACTTTTCTGAGTAGATAAGAGGCACATACTGTAATTTCAGTTGTCATTGGCAACTGCTTTTTATGCACAATGTTAAAAAAAATCAAGGCAAAGTCATCAGTCTCAATGGAACAGCCTGTCCTTTCACATTCTGTCCCTTTTGCTTCTGCATCGCTTGCTCTTTGTATGTGGTTTTAGGCTGGGTATCTGTAAAGCACATTAAACGAAAGCAATCTCCAGAACCCTAGTGATGCCTGAGATTCATGTTATTAATCCCAACACAATCGGGTGTGACACAACACACTGGCATTGACAGGATATACAGTTGAAGTTGGAAGTTTACATACACCTTAAACAACTACATTTAAGCTCAGTTTTTTCACAATTCATGACATTTAATCCTAGTAAAAATTCCTTGTCTTAGGTCAGTTAGGATCACCACTTTATTTTAAGAATGTGAAATATAAGAATAATAGTAGAGAGAATGATTTATTTCAGCTTTTATTTCTTTCATCACTAAAGTCAATTTGTATTTGGTAGCATTGCCTTTAAATTGTTTAACTTGGGTCAAACGTTTCGGGTAGCCTTCCACAAGCTTCCCACAATTATTTGGGGGAATTTTAGACCATTCCTCCTGACCGAGCTGGTGTAACCGAGTCAGGTTTGTAGGCCTCCTTGCTCGCACATGCTTTTTCAGTTCTGCCCACAAATGTTCCATAAGATTGAGGTCAGGGCTTTGTGATGGCCACTCCAATACCTTGACTTTGTTGTCCTTAAGCCATTTTCCCACAACTTTGGAAGTATGCTTGGGGTCATTGTCATTGTCCATTTGTGACCAAGCTTTAACTTTCTGACTGATGTCTTGAGATGTTGCTTCAATATATCCACATAATTTCCCTTCCTCAGGATGCCATCTATTTTGTGAAGTGCACTAGTCCCTCCTGCAGCAAAGCACCCCCACAACATGATGCTGCCACCCCCATGCTTCACGGTTGGGATGGTGTTCTTCGGCTTGCAAGCCTCCCCCTTTTTCCTCCAAACATAACAATGGTCATTATGGCAAAACAATTCTATTTTTGTTTCATCAGAACAGAGGACATTTCTCCAAAATGTACGATCTTTGTCCCCATGTGCAGTTGCAAACCATAGTCTTGCTTTTTTATGGCGGTTTTGGAGTACTGGCTTCTTCCTTGCTGAGCGGCCTTTCAGGTTATGTCAATATAGGACTCGTTTTACTGTGGATATAGATACTTTTGTACCCGTTTCCTCCAGCATCTTCACAAGGTCCTTTGCTGTTCTTCTGGGATTGATTTGTACTTTTCGCACCAAAGTACGTTCATCTCTAGGAGACAGAACACGTCTCCTTCCTGAGCGGTATGACGGCTGTGTGGTCCCATGGTGTTTATACTTGTGTACTATTGTTTGTACAGATGAACGTGGTACCTTCAGGCATTTGGAAAATGCTCCCAAGGATGAACCAGACTTGTGGAGGTTTACAATTATTTTCTGCGGTCTTGGCTGATTTATTTAGATTTTCCCATGATGTCAAGCAAAGAGGCACTGAGTTCGAAGGTAGGCCTTGAAATACATCCGCAGGTACACCTCCAATTGACTGAAATGATGTCAATTAGCCTATCAGAAGCTTGTAAAGCCATGACATCATTTTATGGAATTATCCAGGCTGTTTAAAGGCACAGTCAACTTTGTGTATGTAAACTTCTGACCCACTGGAATTGTGATACAGTGAATTATAAGTAAAATAATTTGTCTGTAAACAATTGTTGGAAAAATTACTTGTGTCATGACACTGGGATAGAAGGATGACATTCATGGTCCTCACTTTGCACCTGTTGATGTACTTTTCTAATGTACATCAACAGGTGCAAATCAAATAGTATTTATCCATGGACATTTTTTGCTCGTGCATGTTTCAATAGCACAGAACAGGATGCAGACCAATTATACTGTGTATGAAGGATTGAAAAGACTATATAGCAATTATGGACCCCGCCACAACATTATTTTGGACAGCTTAAGTGGGTGAGATCGGTTTTTAATAACATCATTTCTATAGTGTGTAATGGCTAGGTTGTTAGAATCTTCTCCATTTCTCTTGTCCAAGTAGCCTTTGCAAAATACCCTGAGTGCACTTTCATCTATGACAAATGATCATGATAAATGTCCATTTACATCACTTTGTCAGAAGTGAATAATTGTAATAGTCAAGTCCCAGGAGTCTAAAGAAATTTGGCTTAACATCGAAAACCCTCACAAACTTTTACAGATACACAATTGAAGCATCCTGTCGGGCTGTATCATTGCCTGGTATGGCAAATGCACCGCCCCCAACCGCAAAGCTCGCCAGAGGGTGGTGCGGTCTGCCCAGAGCTTTACCAGGGGCAAACTTCCCACCCTCCTGGACACCTACAGCACCCGGTGCCATAGGAAGGCCAAAAAGATCATCAAGGACATCAACCACCCGAGCCACTGCCTGTTCACCCCGCTATCATCCAGAAGGCGAGGTCAGTACAGGTGCATCAAAGCTGGGACCAAGGGACTGAAAAACAGCTTCTATCTCAAGGCCATCAGACTGCTAAACAGCCATCACTAGCACATCAGAGGTGTCTGCCTATAGACGGGGGGGTGTATGTATGTATGTGTGTATGTCCATCTTCAATGTTGTGTTCTCTTGCAGAGAGGAACCCACTGCCAATGCCGACACCCATGCTGATGTCTCTGCTGCAGTGGCCCGCGCCTAACCTGTTATGACACGTGCAGCGCACTCTGGTCCCCCAGGATGGGGGGTACTGCAGGGGTAGAGAATGCCCCCAAATCACCCCATGTTTTGGATGGAAATACTAACTGACACCAGCTCATAGGAATGCCCACTCGAGTCACCCCTCCACTTCCTCCTGATCTCAATCTGACCTCTGTGAGAGACTTCCTCCTGATCTCAGTCTGACCTCTGTGAGAGACTTCCTCCTGATCTCAATCTGACCTCTGTGGGAGACTTCCTCCTGATCTCAATCTGACCTCTGTGGGAGACTTCCTCCTGATCTCAGTCTGACCTCTGTGAGAGACATCCTCCTGATCTCAATCTGACCTCTGTGAGAGACTTCCTCCTGATCTCAATCTGACCTCTGTGAGAGACTTCCTCCTGATCTCAGTCTGACCTCTGTGAGAGCTCTGCAAGGGAGCGGAGACACATGTATAGGAGATGGAGACGGATACAGACAGTCAGAGAGGGAGAGTGTGTGAAAGGACACATATTAACTTGAACAATTGTTAATATAGGGGACATAATATATGTCTCATAACATATGAGACAAATTTGTCTCCTCTATTGGAAATAACATAATGATCAGCAAACATCTACCCTGTCTATTGAGACACTAAATATATAGGCATACATTTCTTTGGCGACTATAGAGACTCATTTTGGTTTGGACTATTGCTGATCTTTTGATTTAGCCAACTTTCCCTCTCTCTACTCGCCTCTCTTCTGTCTCCATTTTACAGGGATGTAAAAGACGCTGCCTGGGATCTGTGACATTTGCCCTTTCCCAGCGCGACTGATTTCCTCTGGTGTTCAGAGTGGACTGGGGTTTTCTAGCACCATTTGAAATCAATTGTGTTGAAAGACATGGCACCTCGTCAGGCAAGATTCGGAGAGGCCTCAGCCATCAAACCGTTCTATAGGAGCTCATGTTATGACAACTCTTCCTAGGGCTAGGGATAGATGTTCAAATTCATTTACATGTCTTACATTCATTTAAATGGTTTACAGTGCAGTCAACATTTGCATTTTCCTGTGTTTTATATATGTTTCCACATTATGAAGTTGGAATAACACTGTGAAATTGTAAAAAAAAAAAAAAAAAAAGATGCCCTTTTAGTGTAAGAGCTGTTTGAAAAGACCACCTGAAATTTCAGCCTGTTTTGGTGGGATGTAGTTTTGGCCTGCCTGGTGACATCACCAGGCTGTAAATTAGCTAAAAGACCAATAAGAGTTCAAAACATCTCTGCCAATATCAGCTTGTTTTTAGTTTTCACCTCCCCACTCAGACCACTCCGAAACAGGCAGAGCTAAATTCTTGCTTGAGAAATTGCTCTCGCTAAGAAGCTATTTTTGTATCTTTTTGACCATTTCGATTGAAAACAATTACAGTAAGGTACTTAATTGTTACCCAGAAATTATTTGATATTGATATAGAAACCGCTGCCTTGGCCCTTTAACGTCTCAACAATTTTGAAGTGGAAAATGAAAACGGAGGGGGTCAAAGCAGAGGGTTTATGCATGTGAGAGTCTGCATATTTATTTTGTAATAACCTGACTGATTTTATTTCTGTTTTCTTCAATTTGAGGAATACAATTGACTGCATGTTGTGTTTTTCTTCCAATATGCAGTCCTGTATGTGTTCTATTATATTCTGTCCGGTCCCTGTATCTGGTTCAGGTTCTCACTCAGCCTGTCAGATCACTTTCTCACCCCCCTCTATTGACATCTCTCACGAATGCATTTTTTCTGTTACCCTTTGACTAGTGATTGGTTTGGGGCTGGATTGGGGCTGGATTGGGCGGGTAAATAAGTAGACTGGAACACAGATGAAGGTCTTTCTGGAAATCAGAGAGAATTATTGAGATTCAGGAGAGCGTTTGTCTTCTCTTCCAAAAAAGGGAACCAGGTGCTCCCTGCCGCCTAGCAACCATCACCTCTCTGTGGGTGTCGCAAGAACCCGCTGCCCCTGTAGTGACGGGACCCTGTGGAACTGTTGAGAGAGGAAGTGTCCCTACACTGATCACTGGTGTGAAACGGAGGCGTTTCTCTGATTCCTGTGAAAGAAACCCGGCAGCAATCCGCCCACGCACTAACACAGCCCCACACAGCAGCTGTCATCACCGAATCCAATTGGTAAGGCCAAATCACCTCTATTTAATTTGATAATAAGCACAGGGTTGAATGGGAACAGAACAGCCAAGGATTTGATTCCTGCAGAAGGGAGAGATGAGGGAGTGCGTGATCTCTCATGCATGATCACTATGATGTTTATCTTTGTTGCTGTTACCCTGGGTATTTATAGATTACTGACAGATGGATTTGAAATGTCGTAAAATAGCGAATAAATTCAACCAAATACAAATGATATGGTGGACTCCACCCCCGTGCCTGTTGAGCTTCACTGTCGATATGAGCACACAGATGTCCTGACAGATGTCCTGGGGGGCGAGGCACAGCCCATCTGAACCAGACACTGCGGCTGGCACTGAGCAGGACTACTGGATTTTTGGGTTTCTTTGGGTTTACATATGAGTGTGGATACTGTATGTATGAAAGGCTGCACATGTATTGGAACCATATGCATAGTGTGTGGACGTTAAACATATATGTTATACCTGTTATACCAGATATACCTGATATACCTGAATATACCTGTTTATACCTGTTTATACCTGTTATACCTGTTTATACCTGTTATACCTGATATACCTGTTTATACCTGTTATACCTGTTATACCTGTTAATACCTGATATACCTGTTATACCTGATATACCTGTTTATACCTGTTATACCTGATATACCTGTTTATACCTGTTATACCTGTTATACCTGTTTATACCTGTTTATACCTGATATACCTGATATACCTGTTTATACCTGTTTATACCTGTTATACCTGTTATACCTGTTTATACCTGTTTATACCTGTTTATACCTGTTTATACCTGATATACCTGTTTATACCTGTTATACCTGTTTATACCTGTTTATACCTGTTTATACCTGATATACCTGATATACCTGTTATACCTGATATACCTGTTATACCTGTTATACCTGTTTATACCTGTTTATACCTGTTTATACCTGTTTATACCTGTTTATACCTGTTTATACCTGTTATACCTGATATACCTGATATACCTGGTATACCTGTTATACCTGTTTATACCTGATATACCTGGTATACCTGTTTATACCTGATATACCTGTTATACCTGTTATACCTGTTATACCTGTTTATACCTGTTTATACCTGTTTATACCTGTTTATACCTGATATACCTGTTTATACCTGTTATACCTGTTATACCTGTTTATACCTGTTTATACCTGATATACCTGATATACCTGTTATACCTGATATACCTGTTATACCTGTTATACCTGTTTATACCTGTTTATACCTGTTTATACCTGTTTATACCTGATATACCTGGTTATACCTGTTATACCTGATATACCTGATATACCTGGTATACCTGTTATACCTGTTTATACCTGATATACCTGGTATACCTGTTTATACCTGATATACCTGGTATACCTGTTACAGTGAGGGAAAAAAGTATTTGATCCCCTGCTGATTTTGTACGTTTGCCCACTGACAAAGAAATGATCAGTCTATAATTTTAATGGTAGGTTTATTTGAACAGTGAGAGACAGAATAACAACAAAAAAATCCAGAAAAACTTCCCTGTGGCTCAGTTGGTAGAGCATGGTGTTTGCAACGCCAGCATGGTGTGTGCAACGCCAGGGTTGTGGGTTTGATTCCCACAGGGGGCCAGTGCAAAAAAAAAATGTATGAAATGTATGTATTCAATACTGTAAGTCGCTCTGGATAAGAGTGTCTTCCAAATGACTAAAATGTAAATGTTATAAATTGATTTGCATTTTAATGACGGAAATAAGTATTTGACCCCTCTGCAAAACATGACTTAGTACTTGGTGGCAAAACCCTTGTTGTCAATCACAGAGGTCAGACGTTTCTTCTTAATTTATCTCTGTGGGTATCGGATAATCAATACAACACAGCAGTTTTACATAATATCGGCATTATAATTGGATGGAAGCATTATAATTGTGATGCACAGTGTGTGTGTGTGTGTGTGGTCAGCTGCTGTCTCTGTGTAGGCTGTTCGGGAAGGAGACAGCTGAGGACTTCCTCAGCCCACCTCCAGTCCACACAGCCTCACCCACCTGGTACACACCACTAATGGGGCACATGGGAGGTACAGGAACTGTTTGTTATAGCTAACGGTTGTAGCTAACTGCCGGGGTGAAAGGTAGCCTAGTGCTTCGAGCATTGTGCCAGTAACCAAAAGGTTGCCGGGTCGAATCCCCGAGCTGACAATGTAAAAATCTGTCATCCTGAACAAGGCAGTTAACCCACTGTTCCCTGGTAGGCCGTCATAATAAAGGTTACATTTTTTTTTAAATATGTCCATTTTAGTTGACAATGCTGTATGCAAATGCTGTATACAAGTTATGTATGCAAATGTAACTTTTCAGTGGTACAACTGTTCAGAACATTTTGAGAGGGCACGTGAGTTTGCAAGGCAGAGGTCCTGGGTCTAGTCTCGTGTGAGCTGGAGCGGGAGGAAGTGGTCCGGCTAAACCCTGTGACGTCTGGCGGACACATGCATGTCCTTCTTTTACCTTTCTGAAAAGTCCCCATTATCAAGCCTATGGTTAAACAGACAATACAAAAAGACTGATCCTCACAGTGTATTTATTACCATCTAGTGTCTTAGTGTGTTGTCTACACTCTGAAAAAAGGTGCTATCGAAAACCTAAAAGGGTTCTTCAGCTGTCCCCAAAAGGAGAACTATTTTAAGAACCCTTTTTGGTTCCAGGTAGAACTCTTTTGGGTTTCATGTACAACCCTTTCCACAGAAGGTTCTAGCTGGAACCAAAAAACAAAAAGGGTTCCCCCGTGGAACCAAAAAGGGTTCTCCTATGGGGACAGTCAAAGAATCCTTTTGGAACCCTTTTTTTCTAAGAGTGTGTAGCTTTTAATGTGTCCAGCGTATGTCTGTCATGTATTGTACCTGTTGTGTAGCCAGAGGAGGACAGGCCAACCTATGGAGCCTGGTTCCTCTCAAGGTTTCCTCCTAGGTTCCTCCTGCTTTCTAGTGAGTTTTTCCTAGCCCCTGTGCTTCTGCCGCTGCATTGCTTGCTGTTTGGGGTTTTATGCTGGGTATCTGTAAAGCACTTTGTGACAAAACTGCTGATGTAAAAAGGGATTTATAAAATACATTTGATTGTTTGTCAGATGCAGTGGTGTAAAGTACTTAAGGAAAAAAACTTGAAAGTAGATTTTTGGTGTATCTGTACTTTACTTAACTATTTATATTTTTGACAACTTTTACTTTTATTTCACTACATTACTAAATAAAATGATGTACTTTCATACGTTTTCCCTGACACCCAAAAGTACTCGTAACATTTTGAATGCTTAGCAGGACATGAAAATGGTCTAATTCACACACTTATCAAGAGAACATCCCTGGTCATCCCTACTGCCTCTTATCTGGAGGACTCACTAAACACATGGTTTGTTTGTAAATTATGTCTGAGTGTTGGAGCGTGCCCCTGGCTTTCCGAAAATAAAATAAAATCTCTGGTTTACTTAATATAAGGAATTTGAAATGATTTATACTTTTACTTTTACTGTTAATACTTAAGTATATTTCAAACCAAATACTTTTAGACTTTTACTGAAGTAGGATTTTACTGGGTGACTCACATGAGTTATTTTCTATTAAGGTATCTTTACTTTCACTCAAGTATGACAATTGAATACTTTTTCCACCGTTGGTCAGATGAGGTGTGTGCTGATGCTCTGTTGGAGGCCCCGAGAGAACACTCCCCCAGACGACTCAGAGATCAAGAGGAGGAGTCTCTTGAGGTCAGGCTAGTACTTGGCTAGTACTAATGAGTAAGGCCCAGAGTTGTTCCTGGTCTAATCTTTCATGGACAGACTATGTAAACATTAATTAATCAAGCAATCTGACTAAATTACGCAATAATTAAGTTCTGTGTTAACTAAAATTATTCCTGGTCAGGTCACACTGTCAGCAAATGTCAGGGATAAAAATGCAGAACAAAATATATCTGAGGATGATATTTCTCATTCACAGCTATGACTTCAGTTCCTGTCCCTACAACCACAGGTGGTGAATGTCTCTGCAGACTGGGACGGCCAGAGAGCGCGGGGTCACCTACGACACCAGACAGGGGTCAGGTTTATGTTCCACCTGACCCAGCTCCACCAGGCTCACTCTGCCCAGCTTCTCTCCCTCAACCACCCAGCTCTGCTCCCAGATGACTTGGGGGAGAATGAAGGACTACATAGGTACCTACCTCCCTACTTACCTCCCTACCTACCTCCCTCCCTACCTTCCTATCTACCCCCCTACCCACCTACCTACCTACCTCAGCAGAAAATAGGTGAAGGGGAAACTCGTATGTTATTGGATAAGTATTAGAAATGACTATTGGTACTATAACTACTGTTTATTCTACTTTTAAAAGTCTGGCGAATTGAAAATCAGAAGTAGAGCCCAATCTTGGGTCAGAGTATCATGTGTCTTTTTCTACATTTGTGTCATTGAAGGTATACATGTATGCTGTGTTACTTGCAGAAGTGTAAAGTACTACCTAAGTAGTTTTTTTGGTTATCTGTACTTTACTTCACTATATTCCCAAAGAATATGATGTACTTTTTACTTGATGCATTTTCCCTGACACCCAAAAGTACTCGTTACATTTTGAATGCTTAGCAGGTCAGTAAAATGGTATAATTTACACACTTATCAAGAGAACACCCCTGGTCATCCCTACTGCCTCTGATCTGGTGGACTCACTAAACACAAACTTAGTTTCTAAAGTGTTGGAGTGTGCCCCTGGCTATCCGTAAGTAAAAAACAAAACAAGAAAATGGTGCCGTCTGGTTTGCTTAATATAAGGAATTTGAAATGATTTATACTTTTACTTTTGATACTTAATTATATTTTAGCAATTACATTTACTTTTAATACTTAAGTATAATTAAAACCAAATACTTTTAGACTTTTTGTCACGTTCCTCGTATTCTCCCTCATCGGAAGATATGTCGAAATCACTTGATGACCAATACGCAGCAGGTTGACTGTTCCACATCATATTTATTATAGATGGAAACGACAAAACAAAATAAACACGCAAAAGTGAAAGGTGACAGTTTCACAGGAGAAACGAAACCCAGTGCAAAATACAATTACCCACAAATACCAAACACAAACACACCCCACTATATGGGACTCTCAATCAAAGGCAGATAGACAACACCTGCCTTCAACTGAGAGTCCCAACCCCAATTTACCAAACATAGACATACACCTACACATAGAAAACCTAGCCTAGAACCTAACCCAACACTCACAACCCCACTATACCATAACCAAACATAACTCTGCCACGTCCTGACCAAATATAATACAAAAATACCTAAGTATATGGTCAGGACGTGACACTTTTACTCATATAGGATTTTACTGGGTGACTTTCCATTTTATTTGAGTCATTTTCAATTAAGGTATCTTTACTTTTATTCAAGTTTGACGGTTAGGTACTTCACCACTGGTTAGTCGTATTGTAACAAAATCCCATTCAGTGAAATGTCTGTGTAATGGGACAAATCTTCCACTAGAGGGCAGTCTCAGATTATTGAGAGGATGCTGGTTGAGTTGAACTTCATCTGCCAGAAGCCTTCACTTTAATATGACGAGCAGTACCAAAGATGTTTATAACTAAACCAAGAAAGACGACAGCTTGTCGTTTTCAAATGGGAACAAATGAGTCATAGTGGGCAGAGCCAAGCAAGGAGGAGGGCAGAACCAAGCACGCGCTAGCGATGTCCTATTGTTGCGTTCCGGTATACATCAGCATTTTTCCATTAGGGAACGCTTACTCTGTGAAGTACGCATGTGTAATAACTAAATTCGCCTTTGCATTCCTTCTAAACTTTTGCCAAGTGTAAAGTCAACAAAATGTTGTCCGTTCTGTTCATAACATATTGTAATTTTGGGAAAAGAAACTGTATTGAGATCAAATGTTTAATTTCATGAGAAGATTTGCAGAATATCAGCCAAAATCCATCTCGGTCCATCTTCTCCCACTGCCCACTAGTGGGCTTCCTCTCACTACCATATTTGGTAGTGAGTGGAAACGCCAACCGGATGCTTCACATTTATACATCCAGTGAAATATTTGTCTCATTGTTTTATCTGTGGCAGTACTTTCCTACAAAAATTGTATTTTGGTCGTTTCTGTTAAGAGTTTTTTAAAAAGTCATTGTTTTATTTGTGACAATCTGTATTATTCTTTGAGTTTGTCATTAGAAGTGGCACATTATTTTAATCCTTCAGTGCCCAAAATAACAATGAGAGTATTTATCAATCAAAATCACCATACAGTCAAAAGTTGGACACACCTACTCATTCCAGGTTTTTTCTTTATTTTTAGTATTTTCAACATTGTAGAATAATAGTGAAGACATCACAACTATGAAATAACACACATGGAATCATGTAGTAACCAAAAAAAGTGTTAAACAAGTCAAAATATATTTTATATTTGGCATTAGACCAGTGGAAATCTGTCCTTATTTGAGCTGTTCTTGCCATAATATATACTTGGTATTTTGCCTAATAGGGCTATCTTCTGTATACCACCCCTACCTTGTCACAACACAACACACAGCTCAAACGCATTAAGAAGGAAAGAAATGCCACACCTGTTAATTGAAATGCATTCCTGGTGACTACCTCATGAAGCTGGTTGAGAGAATGCCAAGAGTGTGCAAAGCTGTCATCAAGGCAAAGGGTGGCTACTTGAAGAATTTAATGTAAAATATTTTGATTTTTTTAAGACTTTTTTGCTTACTACATGATTCCATATGTGTTATTTCATAGTTTTGATGTCTTCACTATTATTCTACAATGTTGAAAATAGTAAAAATAAAGAAAAAACCTTGAATGAGTAGCTGTGTTCAAACTTTTGACTGGTACTGTATACAGCATGTGTGTGCTTATATGGTTGGACGTGGACGAGTGTGTGAGTGTGTTTGTGCATCCATGGTCTGGAACCTGAAACATGTCAACTCTGCTCTCTCCAGTGACCCCCTGACCTTTGTTATACACACATCATAACTACTACCCACTGGTCCGGTTCTCATGGAGACGGGGCCTCACTAAAGACCAGGGCCATGATTGTTGGTATGCAGGCCCACAGGTCTAACACATTAAACACTGTCTGATTACAGTCAAACACGATCAGTATGAAAACAAGATACTCTAGATTTCACAACGGTTCATTTTCCCTTTTCATGGCCATGCACCAATCACCTGGACTCCTCCCACAGGTGGAGTCTTGCCCTTGAGGCAGAAATGAAACCCTGAAACCCTACCTCGTCAAAGGGTATCTTAAATAATCCCACAGCATCTCCCTCCCATCCCCTTCTCACCCCAACCCTCCCCCTTCTCACCCCGACCCTCCCCCTTCTCACCCCGACCCTCCCCCTAACCCTCCCCCTTCTCACCCCAACCCTCCCCCTCCTCACCCCAACCCTCCCCCCAAAATAAAAAGTAATGCCTTTCGTGAAGTAACACTCTGTCATACGTTTCGTCTTCTGATGAAGAGGAAGAAATATCGGACCAATACGCAGCGTGGTAAGTGTCCATACTTATATTTTTATTCATACGTGAACACTGAACCAAAACAAGACCACGCACGCCAGTCCTGTAAGGTAACCTTGCCTTTACATGGAACAATCACCCACAAACACAAGAGAAAAATAAACCCATATAAATATGGCCCCCAATTAGAAGCAACGACAACCAGCTGCTTCTAATTGGAGGTCGTTCCCAAAACTAACATACAAATACTAGAAATACGAACATAGAAATACAAAACATAGAACAATACCCCCCAAAAAACCGACAACACAAAACAAACACACCCCTGCCACGTCCTGACCAAACTACAATAACAAATAACCCCTTATACTGGTCAGGACGTGACTCACTCACACTAAAAATGAGGTTTTTGGTCTTAATTTAAAGTTAGGGTTAGGCATAAGGGAAGCAGTGTTTAGGGTTAAGGTTATTTGAGGTTAGGGTTAGCAGTGTGGTTAAAGTTATGGTTATTTAAGGTTATGGTTAGGCATTAGGGTCAGCAGTGTGGTTAAGATTAAGGTTAGTGTTAGGTTTAAAATCTGATGTTATACTATTGTGGCTGTTCCAGCTCGTGACCACTTTGCAGAGCTACCTCCAGTACATGACTCCTCCCAATAAATGCCAACCTGTTTTTTCTCCCAGAGTACAGCTCTGTGAAATTACAGCCTCAAAACCTACAATTTAACATCCCTCTGAACCTGGAACAGGAAGGGAGAGGGAAAGCCAGAGGGATGGCGGGAGGGGGGCGTGTGTGAGGCCATCCATTGTTCATTAACTACTGCCACTGACTACATGGAAGTGTGGAATTCCGACCAGGAAAGCCCTGAGCCCCAGAATCCTTAAAAGACCCTAGATAATACGAAAAATAACACATTTTACAGTCCAATGGATTATGTATGGAGTTTGTCTCCTTCGGAGAGAGTTATACATGTTACACCAAAAGAGCAACTTGACCCTCACAAACAAATGTTAAACAGTGAAGTTCCAAAGGTATTGGGGCCGTTGTTTTGGCTCTGTACTCCAGCATTTTGGATTTGAAATGATACAATGACAATGAGGTTAAAGCTTAAAGTTGAGGGTATTTTCATCCATATCGGGTGAACTGTTTAGAAATTATAGCACTTCTTGTACGTAGTCCTCCCATTTTAGGGGACCAAAAGTATTTGTGTATTAAAGTAGTAGAAAGAAAAGTATTTAGTGCCATATTCATAGCACACAATAACTGCATCAAGCTTATGAATATGTTTCTAAACACTTCTACATTAATTCAGGATTATCCATAATCATGGTAGCATCCACATTAATGTAAAAGGGTTTAGAAACATATTCTATTCTGATTTACAATAAAAGTGACTCCAAAATGGCACTATACATTATTTACCATTGATTTCTGTTGGGCACAAAATAATCTGAAACACAACCAAAACAAACAGCTAATTTGTAGAGTTTGTCGAGTTACAAGCTTGATGTAGTCATTGCTTGCTATGAATATGGGACTAAATACTTAACTTTTGACTACTATAATAGACATATAAGTGAATTTGTCCCAATACTTTTGGTCCTCTAAAATGCGGGGACTATGTACAAAAAGTGCTGTAACTTCTAAACGGTTCACCCTTTTGGATGAAAATACCCTTAAATTAAAGCGGACAGTCTCCAATCACATTTTATTTGTCACATGCGCCGAATACAACAGGTGTAGACCTTACAGTGAAATGCTTAATTACAAGCCCTTAACCAACAATGCAGTTTTAAGAAAATACCCCCCCAAAAAGTAAGAGTAAGAGACAAGAATAACAAATGATTAAAGAGCAGCAATAAATAACAATAGCAGGGCTATATACATGAGGTACGGGTACAGAGTCAATGTGCGGGTGCACCGGTTTCGAGGTAATTGAGGTAATATGTACATGTAGGTAGAGTTATTAAAGTGACTATGTATAGATAATAACAGAGGGTATCAGCAGCGTTCCAGAGTCTTCTGGCTTGGGGGTAGAAGCTGTTTAGGAGCCTCTTGGACCTAGACTTGGTGCTCCGGTACCAATAGCCGTGTGGTAGCAGAGAGAACAGTCTATGACTGGGGTGGCTGGAGTCTTTGACAATTTTTAGGACCTTCCTCTGTCACCGCCTGATATAGAGGTCCTGGATGGCAGGACGCTTGGCCCCAGTGATGTACTGGTCCGTACGCATTATCCTCTGTAGTGCCTTGCGGTCAGAGGCCGAGCAGTTGCCATACCAGGCAGTGATGCAACCAGTCAGGATGCTCTCGATGGTGCAGCTGTAGAACCTTTTGAGGATCTGAGGACCATTGCCAAATCTTTTCAGTCTCCTGAGGGGGAATAGGTTTTGTCGTGCCCTCTTTTGCTTGTAAGCAGGAATCAGGAGGATAGAATTATGGTCAGATTTGCCAAATGGAGGGCGAGGGAGAGCTTTGTACGCGTCTCTGTGTGTGGATTAAAGGTGGTCTAGATTTTTTCCCTCTGGTTGCACATGTAACATGCTGATAGAAACTAGGTAAAACTGATTTAAGTTTCCCTGTATTAAAGTCCCCGGCCACTAGGAGCATCGCCTCTGTGATGAG
Organism: Salmo trutta; assembly: GCF_901001165.1. Lineage (NCBI taxonomy): Eukaryota > Metazoa > Chordata > Actinopteri > Salmoniformes > Salmonidae > Salmo > Salmo trutta. The sequence goes on along the minus strand of NC_042986.1, from coordinate 37,733,522 downwards.
TGTTTTCCTGTTTGCTTATGGCGGTATACAGCTCATTGAGTGGGGTTTTAGTGCCAGCATCAGTCTGTTGTGGTTTGTAGACAGCTACGAAAAAAATAGGTAGATGGTGTGGTCTACAGCTTATCATGAGATACTCTACATCAGGCGAGCAAAACCTTGAGACTTCTTTAGATATCGTGCACCAGCTGTTGTTTACATAAATGCATAGGCCCTCGCCCCGTGTCTTACCAGAGGCTGCAGTTCTGTCCTGTCGATAGAGTGTTCTTAATGTTGTCGTTCAGCCACGACTCGGTGAAACATAAGATATTACAATTTTTAATGTCCCGTTGGTAGGATAAACGTGCTTTCAGTTCGTCCCATTTATTTTCCAGCGATGGAACGTTAGCTAGCAGGATGGAAGGCATGGACAGATTAGCCACTCGTAGCCTGATCCTCACAAGGCACCCTGATCTCTTTCCGCGAAATCTGTGTTTCCTTCTCCAGCGAATCACGGGGATCTGGGCCTGGTCGGGGGACTGTGTTATATCCCTCCCGTCTGACTCATTGAAGAATAACTCTTCGTCCAGTTTGAGCTTGAACAATCTCAGTTCTGATGTCCAGAAGCTCTTTTCGGTCGTAAGAGACGGTAGCAGCAACATTATGTACAAAACAACTTACGAACAACGCAAAAAAAACTAACAAAATAGCACGATTGGTCAAGATCCGGTAAAACAGCAGCCTTCCCCTCCGGCGACGTCACCCCATAGTCATTGTATCATTTCAAATCCAAAGTGCTGAAGTTCAGAGCCAAAACAACAAAAAATGTCTCGCTGTCCCAATACTTTTGGAGCTCACTGTAATCATAGATTCCATCCATTCTTTGCCATTACCTGTCACATTAATTATAACAACCACTGATCCAGCTCTCTCTCTCTCTCTCTCGGACAGACTCGCTGCTGTGGTGTTGGTGTCATGATGACAGAATCTTCTAGTGGGAGGGAATGCTGGGGCAGGAACTGTATTTTCTGTGATGGGGACAACTCCAATCCCGATACAATAAATCAATACAGTAATGAACAGCAAACTACATATTAGATCCACCACAGTACCCATACTCCTACCGCCACACAGCATCACCCCTTTAAACAAGAGACTGCCGTCTTGTTCCGTTGCTCGGCAGACATCTGTATCTGGGGGGTTTATCTGCCAGGCAGATGTTGCTGGCATCAGATTACGAGTGTGTTGATGACTTTGGTCAACATCATTCTATACATATGTTGATGTACCTCCATAACAAAAGGCCCAGCAGAACCTACAACAGGCTTACATGAAAACACACAAAAAAAGTTCATAAATTACCTGTAACTTTATGAAGAAGTATTAAGGGAAATTTTATTTTTTTATTTTTTTATTTCACCTTTATTTAACCAGGTAGGCAAGTTGAGAACAAGTTCTCATTTACAATTGTGACCTGGCCAAGATAAAGCAAAGCAGTTCGACAACATACAACAACACAGAGTTACACATGGAGTAAACAACATACAATCAATAATACAGTAGAAAAAAACAAGACTATATACAATGTAAGCAAATGATGTGAGATAAGGGAGGTAAAGGCAAAAAAATGCCATGGTGGCAAAGTAAATAAAGTATAGCAAGAAAAACACTGGAATGGTAGATTTGTAGTTTGAAGAAAGTTCAAAGTTCAAATCTAAATAATATGGTGCAAAGGAGCAAAATAAATAAAATAAATAAATACAGTAGGGGAAGAGGTAGTAGTTTGGGCTAAATTATAGATGGGCTATGTACAGGTGCAGTGATCTGTGAGCTGCTCTGACAGCTGGTGCTTAAAGCTAGCTAGCTAGCTAAATTAACTAGGCTTACCACTCCATCTTGTAGGCTTACCACTCCATCTTATAGGCTTACCACTCCATCTTATAGGCTTACCACTCCATCTTATAGGCTTACCACTCCATCGTATAGGCTTACCACTCCATCTTATAGGCTTACCACTTCGTCTTATAGGCTTACCACTCCGTCTTATAGGCTTACCACTCCATCTTGTAGTCTTACCACTCCATCTTGTAGGCTTACCACTCCATCTTATAGGCTTACCACTCCATCTTATAGGCGTACCACTCCATCTTATTGGCTTACCACTCCATCTTATAGGCTTACCACTCCATCTTATAGGCTTACCACTCCATCTTATAGGCTTACCACTCCATCGTATAGGCTTACCACTCCATCTTATAGGCTTACCACTCCATCTTATAGGCTTACCACTCCATCTTATAGGCTTACCACTCCATCTTGTAGGCTTACCACTCCATCTTGTAGGCTTACCACTCCATCTTAAAGGCTTACCACTCCATCTTGTAGGCTTACCACGCCATCTTATAGGCTTACCACTCCATCTTATAGTCTTACCACTCCATCTTATAGGCTTACCACTCCATCTTATAGGCTTATCACTCCATCTTATAGGCTTACCACTCCATCTTATAGGCTTACCACTCCATCTTAAAGGCTTACCACTCCATCTTGTAGGCTTACCACTCCATCTTATAGGCTTACCACTCCATCTTATAGGCGTACCACTCCATCTTATAGGCTTACCACTCCATCTTGTAGGCTTACCACTCCATCTTATAGGCTTACCACTCCATCTTATAGGCTTACCACTCCATCTTAAAGGCTTACCACTCCATCTTGTAGGCTTACCACTCCATCTTGTAGGCTTACCACTCCATCCTATAGGCTTACCACTCCATCTTATAGGCTTACCACTCCATCTTGTAGGCTTACCACTCCATCTTGTAGTCTTACCACTCCATCTTATAGGCTTACCACTCCATCTTGTAGGCTTACCACTCCATCTTATAGGCTTACCACTCCATCTTATAGGCTTACCACTCCATCTTATAGGCTTACCACTCCATATTATAGGCTTACCACTCCATCTTATAGGCTTACCACTCCATCTTAAAGGCTTACCACTCCATCTTGTAGGCTTACCACTCCATCTTATAGGCTTACCACTCCATCTTGTAGGCTTACCACTCCATCTTATAGGCTTACCACTCCATCTTATAGGCTTACCACTCCATCTTATAGGCTTACCACTCCATCTTATAGGCTTACCACTCCATCTTATAGGCTTACCACTCCATTTTGTAGGCTTACCACTCCATCTTGTTTCCATTTCTAACCCTTATCTGATCCCACATTTATAACGACTGGGCAGACACCTGTCCTGAGTCACTGGGGAGGAGTGGGAAATGAATGTTTTGTAAGATTACAGACCAAAAGGCAAATGGAAAAGGAGCAAGTGATTAATAAGGAAAATAACAGTAGTCTAGCTGTAGTTATGGGGCATTAAAGTGTGAATCAAACAAACCGAGCCCTTCTTCCTCCAAGTTCAGCTTTGATCTCCCGCACATGAAGGTACAATTCTGTCATCATCTACCAGGCTGTAGGCCAGTCAGTATAGCGTCGCTGTGATGACTACACCTAGCGGAAACCTACCTTGCACCTATATTCTGATAAGCTCTGCTTTCGACTCCTCCCCCCTTTTCTGTACAGGACTGCAGGACAGGCAGTCACCAGAGACTGTACACACGACTCACACATGTGGTCGAGGCGAGCGAGGGAGCAGAGACAGTGGATCAGAGAAGTTGTGAACAGGTGAGGCTGCTGTACTTTTTTACCTTTCGTTTTATCTGTAGTATTAAACTTCACTACACTCTTTTCTTCTCTAACATGTATCGGACATGTATTATAATAATAAATAATTGCTCTTGTGTAGGCTAAACCTTTATCCTGATCTGTGTGTTTGCAGAATCAGTCTAATAAACGTGTGGCTAGAGTTATGTGCGTCTACATGCAGATGGACAGTAGGCACTAGCTTAAAGCACAACAAATAAAGTGATTCAGTTTACTGCAGATAATCAGATATTGTCAATCAGGATCTGTAGTGTTATCTCCTCATCTGTGGTCAAATATTATCCTAGAAGGAACTGGGAGAGGGAGGAAAATGATGGGAGAAATACTGTTACGCTCCAGCTCTCAATCCCTGGTCTAGTTGGCTGATATTTTAGTAAAGGGAACAGGGGAAATGTAGAAATTAAAGATTACATTTTTGGGGGGGAATTAGTTATGTGTATAATGACATTCGTTTAACCTTTTACTGCAGTGGGCTAAGTCATGGTCACACAGAGTGTTTCTTGATGGTCTTAAACAAAAATACTTTGAAACTAAAGTGTACACCTCACACACATGGTTATGGGTTTAAAACAAAGAAGACACCTGTACCATGTCAGATATAGAGATGTATTACATTTTAAGTTTGCATCCCAATATTACACTTTATATACATCACAGAAGACTGAAATATAACAAAACTGTTTGACTTAGATACACTGGATTTTCAAAAATATTTGTTAATAATCTTAATTCATTATGAAATTATGAAAAATATGAATAACATTCCACCCATGAGGCCACTAGAGGGCGCTTTTGGTCGTTGACTGCAGGAAGCTCCATTCACTGAAGAACACAAAGTATACACTGTTCAGTGTACATGTTCTATCTCTTGCCCATTGTCTGACTTTCTAATAGTTGTTGCCCTGTGCACACTAAAAGGGAAAGGGGATACCTAGTCAGTAGTACAACTGAATCCATTCAACTGAAATGTGTGTTCCGCATTTAACCCAAACCCTCTGAATCAGAGAGGAGGGCTGCCTTAATCCACGCCATCAGATACCAAGTACAACTGAATTCGCTCAACAGAAATGTGTGTTCTGCATTTAACCCAACCTGAAGCAAAGAGGTGTGGTGGGCTGCAATCGGCACCCAGGGAGCAGTTGTTGGGGGTTAACTGCCTTGGGGGTTAATTGCATAAGGGCAGAACGGCAAATTTCTACAGATTGGGGCATTCAAACCAGCGACCTTTTGGATGCTGGCCCAACGCTCTTAACCGCAAGGTTACCTGCCAAACCCTATAGCTTGTTATTGTGTTATTACTGCTTGACACTAGAGCAGATCTGTGCTGTGCTACCATTCCACTGACCACCGGGTCAGGGCCAACAGATTACTGACACCATTTCACACATTCCGCTGGGATTAGACAGGAGGTCAGAGACACCATTTCACACATTCCGCTGGGATTAGACAGGAGGCCAGAGACACCATTTCACACATTCCGCTGGGATTAGACAGGAGGTCAGAGACACCATTTCACACATTCCGCTGGGATTAGACAGGAGGTCAGAGACACCATTTCACACATTCCGCTGGGATTAGACAGGAGGTCAGAGACACCATTTCACACATTCCGCTGGGATTAGACAGGAGGTCAGAGACACCATTTCACACATTCCACTGGGATTAGACAGGAGGTCAGAGACACCATTTCACACATTCCACTGGGATTAGACAGGAGGTCAGAGACACCATTTCACACATTCCGCTGGGATTAGACAGGAGGTCAGAGACACCATTTCAATCACTTTCAATCGCAGTAATCAATCTCAGATTTATTAGTGAAATCCCAATGTATATGCCTACTGTGTCTGTGACATGACGCCTTAAGATGAAACATAGCCTATACCCTATATCAATCCTGCTGTGACGAGTTAGACAAAAGTGACCTATAGACTACTTCTTAGTTTGCTGTTCAGGCTGGTAGTTATATGCACAGGGCCCAATCTATGTCTAAAACACCGTCATGGATCTGTTAAGACATCTAAAAGGTCTATACATTAAGATTCCCATGGCCTCTGTCTGTGAGCTTGGTATAGGTTCAGTCAGCTCCTACTTGGCCTTTAGCTACACCTAATGGGTTAAAAAGATCCATGAGTCTGAGCCCTGAGCTGCCTTGGGAGGGCATCAGCCTCATCTCTCCACCCAGCCTGTCAGCTGCCTTGGGAGGGCATCAGCCTCATCTCTCCACCCAGTGTGTCAGCACCTGCTGCCTTTGCCTGTTCTACTCTGGGCCGATATTCATAAAACATCTCGGAGTAGGAGTGCTGATCTAGCATCTGTCCATATAATCTAAAAAGGCAAATCTGATCCTAAATCAACACTCCTGAGAGGCTTTGTGTATCCGGGCCTTGGTCTGAGGAGTGAGGTACGGTCGGGTGTGGAGAAGAGGGGCCCCTTCCAAAGCCCCAAAACAATAATGTATCTTTGATATTTTATATTCTCTCTGGGGGGGTTTTCAGACTCACACTCTTGATTGAAATCAGCGCCTTGTTTCGTCTTGACATGGGACTTATTAGTGATTCCCCATTCCCCATTCCACCTGGCTTCGGCTTACAGTATGATTCCTGACAGATGTTCAGCTACATTGTAAAGACATACTTGAAGGTCAGAGTGTAATGTGACTGAAGAACCCTGGGTCATCTAATGTGACTGAAGAACCCTGGGTCATCTAATGTGACTGAAGAACCCTGGGTCATCTAATGTGATCGAAGAACCCTGGGTCATCTAATGTGACTGAAGAACCCTGGGTCATCTAATGTGACTGAAGAACCCTGGGTCATCTAATGTGACTGAAGAACCCTGGGTCATCTAATGTGACTGAAGAACCCTGGGTCATCTAATGTGACTGAAGAACCCTGGGTCATATAATGTGACTGAAGAACCCTGGATCATCTAATGTGACTGAAGAACCCTGGGTCATCTAATGTGACTGAAGAACCCTGGGTCATCTAATGTGACTGAAGAACCCTGGGTCATCTAATGTGACCGAAGAACCCTGGGTCATCTAATGTGACTGAAGAACCCTGGGTGAAATAGTGTGATTAAAGTTGTCTGATTCACAGTTGAGGAGTAGTCTCTCTTTGTGTATTTCAAATGTATTTCTAATCAAAATACGGAAAGTGTAATCTTAACTCTTTGATAAAGTGATCTTCAGGAAATCCATTTAATTATCAGCAAAGTCACAAACCACCCACCCTCTGACGATCTGAGCTGATGCTAATGTTCGGGGAAATGCCTGATTGCATCTGAAATTTATCTCACTAATAACAGGAAACCATTTCAACTTGCGGTAGCACACAGAAATGTATCCTGTTCTCTCCTGTTATTCTCTCCTGTTCTTCTCTTCTGTTCTTCTCTTTTGTTCTTCTCTTCTGTTCTCTCCTGTTCTCCCCTGCTCTTCTCTAATGTTCTCTCCTGTTATTCTCTTCTGTTCTCTCCTGTTCTTATCTCCTGTTCTCTCCTGTTCTCTCCTGTTCTTCTCTCCTGTTCTCTCCTGTTCTCTCCTATTATTCTCCTGTTCTTCTCTCCTGTTCTTCCCTCCTGTTCTTCTCTCCTGTTCTCTCCTGTTCTTCTCTTCTGTTCTCTCCTGTTCTCTCCTATTATTCTCCTGTTCTCTCCTGTTCTTCTCTCCTGTTCTTCTCTCCTGTTCTTCTCTCCTGTTCTCTCCTGTTCTCTCCTGTTCTTCTCTCCTGTTCTTCTCTCCTGTTCTCTCCTGTTCGTCTCTCCTGTTCTCTCCTGTTCTCTCCTATTATTCTCCTGTTCTCTCCTGTTCTTCTATCCTGTTCTCTCCTGTTCTTATCTCCTGTTCTCTTCTGTTCTCTCCTGTTCTTCTCTCCTGTTCTTCTCTCCTGTTCTTCTCTCCTGTTCTTCTCTCCTGTTCTTCTCTCCTGTTCTTATCTCCTGTTCTCTCCTGTTCTTCTCTCCTGTTCTTCTCTTCTGTTCTCTCCTGTTCTTATCTCCTGTTCTCTCCTGTTCTCTTCTGTTCTCTCCTGTTCTTATCTCCTGTTCTCTCCTGTTCTCTCCTGTTCTTCTCTCCTGTTCTTATCTCCTGTTATCTCCTGTTATCTCCTGTTCTCTTCTGTTCTCTCCTGTTCTTATCTCCTGTTCTCTCCTGTTCTCTCCTGTTCTCTCCTGTTCTCTCCTGTTCTCTCCTATTATTCTCTCCTGTTCTCTCCAGTTCTTCTCTCTTGTTCTTTCCCATTCTTCTCTCCTGTTCTTCTCTCCTGCTCCAATTTCACTTCGGTACCGCTCAGCCATGAGCTCTGCCCATGCTCTGCCCAGCATTTTTGATTTCCTTCATCACTGTTCTTTTCATTCTGTTGTATGTATTTAGGTTACCCCACCACTAATACGCAGAGATGTTGAAATGAGTCGACCAAGAAATAGGTTGCAGCCTGTGTAATTGATGACAAGACAGCACATGAGCACATGCTGCAGCACCAGAGACATTTTGGTTTCTATCCAGGCTATTGTTAAACAAAAGGAGTCTAAGTTTGCTACAGTGCTAAAGTTATCTATCAACTGTAAAATGTGAGCGCAACAGAGCCAGTTACGACTGAAGTATCTGATCATTAATAGATTAGAGAAAAAGCTATTTGTTTTTTAACCACATAGCCTATCAGCTACAGTGAGGGGAAAAAAGTATTTGATCCCCTGCTGATTTTGTACGTTTGCCCACTTACAACGAAATTATCAGTCTATAATTTTAATGGTAGGTTTATTTGAACAGTGAGAGACAGAATAGCAACAAAAAATCCAGAAAAACGCATGTCAAAAATGTTATAAATTGATTTGCAATTTAATGAGGGAAATAAGTATTTGACCCCTCTGCAAAACATGACTTAGTACTTGGTGGCAAAACCCTTGTTGGCAATCACAGAGGTCAGACGTTTCTTGTAGTTGGCCACCAGGTTTGCACACATCTCAGGAGGGATTTTGTCCCACTCCTCTTTGCAGATATTTTCTAAGTCAGTAAGGTTTCGAGGCTGACGTTTGGCAACTCGAACCTTCAGCTCCCTCCACAGATTTTCTATGGGATTAAGGTCTGGAGACTGGCTAGGCCACTCTATGACCTTAATGTGCTTCTTCTTGAGCCACTCCTTTGTTGCCTTGGCTGTGTGTTTTGGGTCATTGTCATGCTGGAATACCCATCCACGACCCATTTTCAATGCCCTGGCTGAGGGAATGAGATTCTCACCCAAGATTTGACGGTACATGGCCCCGTCCATCGTCCCTTTGATGCGATGAAGTTGTCCTGTCCCCTTAGCAGAAAAACACCCCCAAAGCATAACGTTTCCACCTCTATGTTTGACGGTGGGGAGGGTGTTCTTGGGGTCATAGGCAACATTCCTCCTCCTCCAAAGACGGCGAGTTGAGTTAATGCCAAAGAGCTCCATTTTGGTCTCATCTGACCACAACACTTTCACCCAGTTCTCCTTTGAATCATTCAGATGTTCATTGGCAAACTTCAGACAGGCATGTATATGTGCTTTCTTGAGCAGGGGGACCTTGCGGGCGCTGCAGGATTTCAGTCCTTCACGGCGTAGTGTGTTACCAATTGTTTTCTTGGTGACTATGGTCCCAGCTGCCTTGAGATCATTGACAAGATCCTCCCGTGTAGTTCTGGGCTGATTCCTCACTGTTCTCATGATCATTGCAACTCCACGAGGTGAGATCTTGCATGGAGCCCCAGGCCGAGGGAGATTGACAGTTATTTTGTTTCTTCCATTTGCGAATAATCGCACCAACTGTCACCTTCTCACCAAGCTGCTTGGCGATGGTCTTGTAGCCCATTCCAGACTTGTGTAGGTCTACAATCTTGTCCCTGACATCCTTGGAGAGCTCTTTGGTCTTGGCCATGGTGGAGAGTTTGGAATCTGATTGATTGATTGCTTGCTTCTGTGGACAGGTGTCTTTTATAAAGGAGACAAACTGAGATTAGGAGCACTCCCTTTAAGAGTGTGCTCCTAACCTCAGCTCGTTACCTGTATAAAAGGGGGTCAAATACTTATTTCCCTCATTAAAATGCAAATCAATTTATAACATATTTGACATGTGTTTTTCTGGATTTTTTGTTCTTATTCTGTCTCTCACTGTTCAAATAAACCTACCATTAAAATTATAGACTGATAATTTGTTTGTCAGTGGGCAAACGTACAAAATCAGCAGGGGATCAAATACTTTTTTCCCTTACTGTAGGTACACTACATGGCCAAAAGTATGTGGACACCTGCTAGTCAAACATCTAATTCCAAAATCATGGGCATTAACATGGAGTTGGTCCCCGCTTTGCTGTTATAAAGCCTCCACCCTTCTGGGAAGGCTTTCCACTAGATGTTGGAACATTGCTGTGGGGATTTGCTTTCATTCAGCAACAAGAGCATTAGTGAGGTCGGGCACTGATGTTGGGCGATTAGGCCTGGCTCACAGTCAGCGTTCCACTTCATCCCAAAGGTGGCCGATGGGGTTGAGGTCAGGGCTCTGTGCAGGCCAGTCAAGTTCTTCCACACCAATATCTCAACAAACCATTTCTGTATAGACCTCACTTTGTACATAGTGGTATTGTCATGCTGAAACAGGAAAGGGCCTGTTGCCACAAAGTTTAAAGCACAGAATTGTGTAGAATGTAGCGTTAACCTCCCTGGGCAAGGTGGGACGTTTGCGTGGCGCGAAATACAAATACCTCAAAAATGCTATAACTTCAATTTCTCAAACATATGACTATTTTACACCATTTTAAAGACAAGACTCTCGTTAATCTAACCACATTGTCCGATTTCAAAAAGGCTTTACAGCGAAAGCAAAACATTAGATTATGTCAGGAGAGTACCCTGCCAAAAATAATCACACAGCCATTTTCAAAGCAAGCATATATGTCACAAAAACCAAAACCACAGCTAAATGCAGCACTAACCTTTGATGATCTTCATCAGATGACACTCCTAGGACATTATGTTATACAATACATGCATGTTTTGTTCAATCAAGTTCATATTTATATCAAAAACCAGCTTTTTACATTAGCATGTGATGTTCAGAACTAGCATACCCACCGCAAACTTCCGGTGAATTTACTAAATTACTCACGATTAACGTTTACAAAATACATAACAATTATTTTAAGAATTATAGATACAGAACTCCTTTATGCAATCGCGGTGTCAGATTTTAAAATAGCTTTTCGGTGAAAGCACATTTTGCAATATTCTGAGTACATTTTGCAATATTCTGAGTCCATCACGGCTAGCTAATTTGACACCCACCAAGTTTGGCCCTCACCAAACTCAGATTTACTATAAGAAAAATTGGATTACCTTTGCTGTTCTTCGTCAGAATGCACTCCCAGGACTTCTACTTCAACAACAAATGTTGTTTTGGTTCCAAATAATCCATAGTTATATTCAAATAGCTCCGTTTTGTTCGTGCGTTCAGGTCAGTATCCGAAGGGTGACGCGCGAGCCCATTTCGTGACAAAAAAATTCAAAATATTTCATTACCGTACTTCGAAGCATGTCAAACGCTGTTTAAAATCTATTTTTATGCTATTTTTCTCGTAAAATAGCGATAATATTCCAACCGGGCGACGTTGTATTCATTCAAAGGCTGAAAGAAAAAAATGGAGAATTCACATGAACACGCATCTCCAGTGTCACTGTTCCCAGCCTGACCACTCACAAAATCTCCTGCTGTTTTTCGCCCAGAGACAGGAGAGACGTCATTCCACTTTCTGGTGCCTTCTGAGAGCCAATGGAAGCCTTAGAAAATGTCACGTTACAGCAGAGATGCTGTATTTTTGATAGAGATGCCACAGAAGGAGAACAAATTGTCAGACAGGGCACTTCCTATATGGAATCTTCTCAGGTTTTGGCCTGCCATATGAGTTCTGTTATATTCACAGACACCATTCAAACAGTTTTAGAAACTTAAGAGTGTTTTCTATCCAAATCTACTAATTATATGCATATTCTCGTTTCTGGGCAAGAGCAGTAACCAGTTGAAATCGGGTATGTTTTTTATCCGGCCGTGCAAATACTGCCCCCTAGCCCCAACAGGTTAACCTAAAACTGTTTGAATGGTGTCTGTGAGTATAACAGAACTCATATGGCAGGCCAAAACCTGAGAAGATTCCATACAGGAAGTGCCCTGTCTGACAATTTGTTGTCCTTCTGTTGCATCTCTATCGAAAATACAGCATCTCTGCTGTAACATGACACTTTCTAAGGCTTCCATTGGCTCTCTAAAGCTGCCAGAAAGTGGAATGGGGTGTCTGCTGTCTCTGGGCAAAGTACAGCAGCAGAGTTTGTCAGTGGTCAGCCTGGGGACAGTGAGACTGAGATGCGCGTTCACGAGACTTCTCCATTTTTTTTCTTTCAGCCTTTGAATGAATACAACGTTGCCCGGTTGGAATATTATCGCTATTTTACGAGAAAAATAGCATAGAAATTGATTTTAAACAGCGTTTGACATGCTTCTAAGTACGATAATGGAATATTTTGAATTTTTTTGTCACAAAATGCGCTCGCGCGTTACCCTTTGGATAGTGACCTGAACGCACAAACAAAACAGAGGTATTTGGATATAACTATGGATTATTTGGAACCAAAACAACATTTGTTGTTGAAGTAGAAGTCCTGGGAGTGCATTCTGACGAAGAACAGCAAAGGTAATCCAATTTTTCTAATAGTAATTCTGAGTTTAGTGAGCCCCAAACTTGGTGGGTGTCAAATTAGCTAGCCTGTGATGGCCGAGCTATGTACTCAGAATATTGCAAAATGTGCTTTCGCCGAAAAGCTATTTTAAAATCTGACACAGCGTTTGCATAAAGGAGTTCTGTATCTATAATTCTTAAAATAATTGTTATGTATTTTCTCAACGTTTATGATGAGTAATTTATTAAGTTCACCGAAAGTTTTCGGTGGGTATGCTAGTTCTGAACATAACATGCTAATGTACTCTCCTGACATAATCTAATGTTTTGCTTTCGCTGTAAAGCCTTTTTGAAATCGGATAATGTGGTTAGATTAACGAGAGTCTTGTCTTTAAAATGGTGTAAAATAGTCATATGTTTGAGAAATTGAAGTTATAGCATTTTTGAGGTATTTGTATTTCGCGCCACGGGATTCAACTGGCTGTTGAGTAGGGTGGGACGCAAACGTCCCACCTAGCCCATAGAAGTTAACTATACTTTGGGTATGTGAACATGTATATCCCAAGGGTTAGCTACTACCCCGCAATCCGTACCATTCATTAACTATGCGCTTGAACCCGCTACATTAGCCAGTCAATTCTCTGAACAGGAAATGGACAGAACCCTCTTCAATAAACGAGGAAATACAAGGTAGTCATAACCATTTCTGAAGCTCTACCTTCACGTTGTAATTAGTAAACAATATGACATTGTACTTGTAACTTTTAATCACTACATGTATGACCAGAAAGATAATATATTATCAGGAGATACAACAAAAGGTTTTGGCGTCAAACCAATTGCCGGCGCACCCAATTCAAACTCTTAAAACAAACATTTCTCCTCTTTAACAGATGATTAGCAACAGTCAAGAGGACATCTCTAACGCACAGCAATAAAATTGATCAAATGTGCTTCTCAGAAAACCGTAAGTCATTGGCAGTGTCTGGTTATTAATACAGGCATGTCTTGAGATTAAGTGAGGGAGGACCAGAGTATGTGAGTGGAGTTGAGCGGTTGGAAATCCCACTCCTTTGTGCTCCAGCGATCAACATCCTTACCCCCACTCCGCACAAAAGAAATCTCTCATCACTCATAGGAAAAAACCCGAGAAGTGTGAAAGGAGGCGGGGGAGCTAGAGGGCCTTAATGCACAATAACGTCTGAAGTAGGCTATCATAAAGATTTCAACAGCATTGTAGACTATTGAACAAGGACCAACACAAACGGCCAAAAGTATGTGGACACCCTTTCAAATTAGTGTATTTGATTATTTCAGCCACACCCGTTGCTGACAGGTGTATAAAATAGAGCACACGACCATGCAATCTCCATAGACAAACATTGGCTGTAGAATGGCCTTACTGAAGACCTCAGTGACTTTCAATGTCAGTTTGTCAAATTTCTGCCCTACTAGAGCTGCCCCGGTCAACTGTAAGTGCTGTTATTTTGAAGTGGAAACGTCTAGGAGCAACAACGGCTCAGCAGTGGTGTGGTAGGCCACACAAGCTAACAGATCGGGGCTGCAGAGTGCTGAAGCGCATAGTGTGTAAAAATCATCTGTTCTTGGTTGCAACAGTCACTACCGAGTTCCAAACTGCCTCTGGAAGCAACTCAGCACAAGAACTGTTCGTCAGGAGCTTCATGAAATGGGTTTCCATGGCCAAGCAGCCACACACAAGCCTAAGATCACCATGCGCAATGCCAAGCGTCGGCTGGAGTGGTGTATAGCTTGCCGCCATTGGACTCTTGAGCAGTGTAAATGCTTTCTCTGGAGTGATGAATCACGCTTCACCATCTGGCAGTCCGACAGACGAATATGGGTTTGGTGCATGCCAGGAGAATGCTACCTGCCCCAATGCATTGTGCCAACTGTAACGTTTGGTGGAGGAGGAATAATGGTCTTGGGCTGTTTTTCATGGTTCTGGCTAAGCCCCCTACTTCCAGTGAAAGGAAATCTTAATGAATGGTACGTGTTGCGGGGTAGTAGCTAACCCTTGGGATATACATGTTCACATCCCCAAAGTATAGTTAATGCATTAAGCTTAAGTTCAACAGGTTTAGGTTTAAGGTTTAGTACAGTTATTGAGATGTGTGCTGGTATATATTCAACTATGTTTATGATCTGAAGACGTTTAGATTGTAATTCATGTATTTTCAACGTTAAATGATCAGCGTGTGAATTGCCTTGTTTTCACTGGTCAAATGCATTATGGGTAGGTGTGTAAGAACTTTTGTATTCTCATTGTTTGAGAGATGGACAAGGTAAAGTGGGCATGCTGCCAGGTACAGGCATGATGGAAGCCTTGGTTTTCCTTCACCTTTATTTATCATCCTGTTAATTTGTTTATATTATGATATTCACGTTTGATCAGAAAAGTAAAGAACTGCTGTTACCTCCTCACTGTAAAATCGGACCGCAACGTCAACTTCACAAGACCAAACTCAGATCACATCTGACAAAATGTATTTCATCTGTATAATTGCAATGAATTATGGCTCTAAAAATTACTACAAAGAGTACAGTTACATGCACACAATAATACAATTATTGTGAATAGTCAGATTTAATATAATAGTTTGATTTAAACGTTGACATGCTTTGCAAGAAGAAGGATTTCCCTAATCCTGTTTACATGGACACATCTGAAATCAGGCTGCCTGATGGGACTTTGATAAATGCAGAAAATCTTCAATCAAAATATACGTTCTACTGTACCACAGCGATCGTGTTATTTTGGTGAAGCCTATTTGATTCTGATTTCGGAGAAATATATAAAGTTTGTATGAGAACTATTTCTAAAATGAACACTCTTAAGGTTTTTCCAAAATCACTTGACTCTTGCAAAATAAGGAAGCTTGCGCTGCTCATGCTAGCCCATGCGCAGATGTACTGCCAAAGATTGCTCTGAAAACCAGGTGTTTTAATCGGCCTGTGCTCACTTCAATTATGACCTTACACCAATTAAAACAAGAAGAGTAAGGTGTTTACATGACTACTGCCATAATCAGTTTAATATAATATATCGAATTGTTGGTGTAGATGTATGAGATCCTATGAATCATTCTGTCTGTGGTAGTTGTGGTCTTGATGGGGCTAGGTGGGGCAGGTTAGCTCTACGGTTCTCTACCTGGATACTGTACTGTTTGGTCTTGCCCTGAGGTGAGCACTTTGTAGACTTCAGGTGTCCTGGCGTGTTGGTTTAAAGATTTATTTATGTGATATTTTACCTGCAGCGGCTTAGTTAGCGTGCATGGAGACACTGAATCTAATACAGTTTGGGTGAATGAAAGGACACACACACACTCACTTATACATACACTGTAGAGGGTAGCTGCTATGTACTGTAAGTATGGCTGTCTCATTCCGTCTGCATCATTGAAGATCTGGTTCAGTTAGTCTACTGCAGAGATCTGCACAGAAAGATATTTCAGATTATCCTGGATTTAAACCCGGACATGTCATTTCATTTCTTGAATGAAAATCCTTTCAGATATCAACGCCCTAACCCTAACCCCCTAACTATCTAACCCTAACCCCCTAACTATCTAACCCT